>NW_021703782.1:9727602-9999807 GCF_005190385.1 Monodon monoceros | reverse complement strand
CCGCCCCAACACCCCCACAGCGCGCGCCCGGCGTACACACCCCCGGCCGCTCGTAGACAGTGGGCGCTCAATAAGTGCCCGAGCGACTCCTCGCGCACATGCGCACTTGAACCTGACCGAGTGGTGACGCCCCCGCCCCCACCCCCAAATCGGACCCGGCGGCTGCAGCCCCGAACCAAACTTGAGTCTTAGATTGTTTTCACTGAACCGGCCACCGAGCCAAAGTTTCTTGCTGTTGTTTTTCCAGGCCGGGCTCCGGGACAGGCTTCTCCGAGAGAGGCCGAGCTCGCCCCAAGGCGGGAAATGCCGCCAGCGGGCTCCGGGCGCCTCCGACGGGCGCTTGGCGGGGGCGATCGAGACCCAGGCCGCGCCGCCCCGACCCGCCGAGCGTGAGCGAAAGGCGAGAGGGAGGGAACGCTGGAACCAACCTTTCCATCTTCCTTTGCTTCAATGTTGTCTTCTCCATTTTATGACATTTTACTCGATCTCACTCGTTTGTAGTTGTAAAGTGAGGCGTTATTTGCTGTTTCTGGAATTAACGTGAGAGAAAGTTAACTATTAGCCTTCGGCCCTTATGTAAACAATACCAGTTGCTTTTGGCACCGTTAGGCTCTGGCTTTTGTATAATTTGTAACAAGGAGAATTGAAGCTGAGCCATTGTGTTGCTCTGTGTTTTTCAGAGATAAGACCAGAGCCACACGGTAGTGAGAAGCCCCAGTACCGATATGTGTGAGCATATAGAGTCATATTCAAATAAGTTTAATGGATAAAAGAAATAAATCCCCTCCCCCCAGAAGTTTTAAAATATTTTTGGACATACTTGTTGAGTTTGCAGTCAGTTCACCTTCAATTTGAGGTATGCTGTTTTTCCTGCAGAGAGGCAGTGGGGAGTGTGTAGGAAAGGACTAAAGGCTTTGCAGTCAGACAAGCCTGGTTTGCAATCCTGATTTTACTGCTGAACTAGTTTTATGATCTTCAGCAGGTTCTTTTATCTCTCTGAACCTCAGCATCTTTATCTGTAAGATGAAATAAAAAACATAGGTATAGTGCCTAGCTCACACCAAATAAACACTAGATATTATTTCCCTTCCCCCACCGTCCACCATTTGTTACAAAAGAAAAAAATCTAAAAAAAAAAAAAAATTCCTATAGGACATTAGTTCTCAACTGGGGATGATTTTGCCCCCAGGAGACATTTGGCAATGTCTGGAGACATTTTTGATTGTCACAACTGGGGGTAGTGGTGCTCCTAGCATCTAATAGGTATAGGCCAATGATGCTGCTAAACGTCCGGCAATGCAGAGGACAGCCCCATACAACAAGGAATTACCTGGTCTGAATTGTCAATAGTGACATCGTTGAGAAATCCTGCTATAGGCTAATTCTGCCATCGAATAATTCACCAAAGACTGGTTCTACCTTTTAATTCTCATCCTCAAGGAAACATTCTTGTTTTGCATTCGAGAGCACAAGAATGAAAGCATTTGGGGGACCACAGCAATTATATTAATATGCAAAGCCTGCCCTTAACATGAAAATGCAGATTCGAATTTTACATTTTATTATTAAAGGAATATTTTACCTAATTAACAACCGATGTATGTGCCCTAATTATTAAGGTATCTTATGATATATTATGTATTACTACAAGTCACAAATAGCTTTTGGTTCTGTTTCCCTTTCTCCTCAAACAGTGGGTGTTTACTCACTTCCGCAGATTCAGCTCTCTGCTAAGTCCCTCACCTATTCTGAAGTTTATAACATAGTCCCTGCCCCCAAGGAATATCCAGCCTAGGTGGAAGTAGATGAATGCACATGCAACAATTAAGGAACAATACAAGATAGCATATAATTAAGCTTTAATTGCAGCACCCAGACTAAGGTGGCACAGAGGCAAGGGAAATGAGTTCCAGCAACAACACCCAGTGCCGCCTGGCTGAGGTGTTCTGTAAATGTTTGTTGAATTAAATGAAATAGCAAAAGCTTTTGACATGAGATAGGACTCCAGCTAGTATATAATTCCATTCCAGGATTTAAACTGCTAGACTCTGTAAATGGATGTTGGTGCCTGGCTGTGAGTTTATTTTTCTTAAAACATCCAGTTCAAACTTGTAACCCAACCTGTATATTTCCTAAAACGATCAAACTTTAATAAAATGGAAACAATCATTCGTTTGACAACTATGTGAGTGCCTGCTGTGTGCAGCGTGAACCAAAAGAGTCTCTAAATTTGAACAGAACCCAGAGCTTGTTCTGTCTGAGACAGGCCATCGAAAGGCACGTGCTCTCTTACAGCATATATTGAATGAATATCCCCTTTGACTGCAGGTATGTACTTGTCAGTATGCATTCCACAGTTTTGCACATTAACACAGACTGAGAACTTTCCCTCACAAGCATCCATTCCCAAACACACACGCAGCGCTCAGAACCTCCACAGGGACTCCAGGCCCTGTCCTAAACACATACTGCGCATCACACAGGACATAAAGCAGGAGGTGCTTAGAAAACTGTAACTGGTTGGTTTCCAATCTTGGCTCCAGCCCCACCCCCCAGAGTAGAGCTCGCCCTCCCTGGAGGCTGTCCCATCCTAGAACTGCCCCTTACCTTGGCCCCCTATTAAAATGTAGGCATCTGGTACCTCCTTTCCATCAAAGTCATTAGCTTCTCAGAGAGCATCTCCCATTAAGCTGGGGTTCAGCAAAGCAGACCCAGGCCTCGTCTCATGTTATATGGACACATTTAGAGGAGATTTTCAGGGCACTGTGAGTCTGAAATTGCCACAATCTCCCATTCCCTGATGTAACACTTTCCAGGCTTGCCTCCCTCCAATCCATGCTTTGCACCAGCCTCTTTCCTCTGCTTCAAACTCCTCCAAGGCTTCCTGTAGCTTTTATAATAAAGTCCCAGCATTGCTCATTAAGATCCTTCATGGTGGGGCTCTTAATTAGTTCTCCAGCCACTACTTGCGGCTCTCCGGCTCCAGCCCCTTCACTCTGCACTCCATACATGCTAAACTGAACTTCTGTCCTTTGCCTGAACAGACGTTTTCGTTGCTTGACCCATGCTCTTCTCTCCGCCCCGAACACCCTCCGCCCCCTCTCTCATGCCTTTATCTGGCTATCCTTCAGAGTCAGCTTAGATAGCACTTTCTCTTGCCTCCAAGGCTGGATTAGGTGCCTCTCCTTTAAGTCCAGTAGGACCTATACTCACTCCCCCGCCCAGTGCATTGGACCGAAATCTCCCTTCCCTTGTCCTAATTTCCCACAACACTGAACATCCTAGGAGGACAAGGAGTGTGTCTTGTCTCCATGGAATACCCAACATTTGGCAGAGGGCTGGGCGTGGGGTAGGCACTTGATAAACACTGGTGAGTAATGAATTGCTGGTTGAAACCTGGGGAGTGACTAGAGCTTTTCCATCCACGGTCCAGGCAATCCCTAGTTGGAAGCGTGCCTCATGCTGAGAAGATGTCAGGGCTGGTGAAGACTTTCTAACCACTTATTTAGAACGGGACACAGCCTATGGAATGAACTGAGTTTTCAGGTTCCACCAGAGCCTCACTTTATACCTAACCTGGCTTCTTGAACACCAATGATCTACCTAACACCTCCACTTGGATATCAGATTGGATCTCAAATGTCCACGTCCAAAGCCAGAGTTTGATTTCCCTCCCAAATCGGCTTCTCCCTATCTCGGTAAATGGCAATTCCATTTTTCCAGTTGCTCAGGAAACAAAGAAACAAGAAAACCTTGGAGTCCTTTCTTTAATCCTTAACTCCTTTCTTTTTCTTTTACTACACATCGAATCCACCAGAAAATCCTGTTGATTCCATCTAGGAAATATATCCAGAATCAGTGACATCCCTCCATTTCCAGCCCTCCATCACTAGGTGGACCACCATCTCTCTGAGCTGGATTTCCACAATAGACTTCTACCGGCTCTCCCTGCTTTTTCTGTTGCCTCCTTACACTCTGCTCAACACCGTAGTGGCCAGAGTGATCCTTTTAAAACCTAAGTCAGATCACATTACCATTCTGTTCAAAACCTTCAACTGCTTCCTACCTCCCTCACTGCAAGGCCCCCCAGTCAACTCTCTGGTCCCACCACCCACCACTCTTCCTTGGGTCCCCCAGTGCCAGCCACACTGGCCCCCTTGCTCTTCCTCAGACCCACTTCCAATTCAGTCTTTTCAAGGCTGTCCCTTTGGGCTGGAATGATCTTCCTCCAGATATCCACATGGCCAGCTCCGTCACTTGACTCAGGTCCCTGCTCAAAAGCACTCTTATGAGAAAGACATTCCCTCACTAACCTATCTAGATAGCACCACCCAACCATCCCTTGGCCCAGCTTTATTTCCCTTCTTAGCATTTATCACCACCTGACAGCCTGTTTCCACCCACTCGACTATAAGTTCAAGGATAGCAGAGACTGTAGTTTTGTTTACTGTGTATCCCCAGCTTCTAGAACAGTGTCTAGCATATGGTAAACATTCAAGAAATAATCACGAGGGACTTCCCTGGTGGTTCAGTGGATAGAACTGCACACTCGCAATGCAGGGGGCCCGGGTTTGATCCCTGGTCAGGGAACTAGATCCCACATGCATGCTGCAACTAAGATTTGCATGCCACAACCAAGGAGCCCACGAGCTGCAACTAAGGAGCCTGAGAGCCGCAACTAAGGCCTGGTGCAGCCAAATGAATAAATATTTTAAAAGAAGAAAGAAAGAATCACGAATCAAGGATCTGGTTAGACTACCAAAAAGTTATCCCTGAACAGGTTCCTATCCACTGCTTTAATCCCAACTAGTCCCTCCAGAATTTAGCTCTCCTACATTAGGGCATCAGGATACCAGCAGCCCAATCGCCTGCCACTCTACTTCTCATCCACTTAGACCAGGGACATCTATTACCTCAGTGATACACAGTTTGAAACACAGCTTCCATATCACAACCTCAAACCAGGCTATGAGTTTCAAATGAAAAGGATAATACTGCAAATTTTGCATTTGTAGCAGACTTTATCCTTTTCTTTTGATTTAGAAAAAGTACAATGTGTCCTAGTGACCAAAACAGACCCAACACCTAGTTTAAGCTTTTCATTCTAAAAGGCACAAGACTCAGGAACTCAAAAGAGAAAATCAGGGACTTCCCTGGTGGCGCAGTGGTTAACAATCCTCCTGCCAATGCAGGGGACACGGGTTTGATACCTGGTCTGGGAAGATCTCCCATGCTGCGGAGCAACTAAGCCCGTGCACCACAACTACTGAGCCCACGTGCTGCAACTACTGAAGCCCGTGCGCCTAGAGCCCAAGCTCCTCAACAAGAGAAGCCACCGGGATGAGAAGCCTGTGCACCGCAAAGAAGAGTGGCCCCCACTCGCCGCAACCAAAGAAAGCCCGCGCGCAGCAACGAAGACCCAACGCAGCCAAATAGAAAAAAAAGTTTTAAATAATAATAAAGAGAAAGTCGGTTGCAGTTATGCCTGAGGCAACTGGCATCTTCTCTCTGATCTACCCAATCTGTAAGCCTTTCCAGGAGAAGGTGGGCTTTGCATTTCATTGAAGAGATAGGATTGACAGGTTGCAAGTAGGCTGTCCAAAGCTTAAGGGTATCCCTGGAGTAGCTGCTTACATCTGCACAGCCATACTTTTTAACAAACAAGCTCCCACATGTGTAAGGATACTCACAGACACACCCCAGTGCATAAACACCCAGATCCTTGCTTACTTCTTCCTAGCTCTGAAACTGGGAATACAAGAAACACAAGGGGAAAAAATGAGCTGACTTTGGGAAGACAGACCATAAAGCCCTATAACTCTGGGTATGAAAGAATGTGTAAGCCCAGGCAGGCTCTCTGTGCACATCTGGTTTTTCCTTTTATGCTTCTGTGATTTCTATGACACAGGAAATCCATTCTGGAACAACCCTGTCTGCTTTCTAGTGAGGACATAAAAAATGAGGATTAAAAGTATGTTCATCTCACTGTTCAGGGCAGGAAGATAAAATCCAGAACAGTACCAATTTGAGGGTGGACCAGCTCCAACTTCATCCTCCATGGTGCCCCAGGGGAGATGCTAGTAACTGAGACACAGGAATGAGAGGCCTAGGAAAAACTTTCTGCCCAGGCTTAAGACTATCTAGGCATGGCTCTCACGCTGAAGCATACCAGGTACGGGAAAATATCACGTGGTGAAAATACCAGTTCCGTCAACTCAACAAATACTATTGGAACCGCTCCCAATCTCACTGGGAGTCCTTCTCCATTCGCCTTCCCCAGTGTAACCTTTGTAAAAACAGTCTTCTCATAGAAAGTCCTTAAAATGGGCTGAAGCAGCCAGCTTTCCCACTCCAGGAGATAACACAGAGCTGTTTCAGAGATATGCAACATTAAATAAGGTGGAAAAAGACAGGAAAACTTAGACTGTGAAACTGAAGAGGACTGGGTCACACCCCAGTGGGGTTGGGGGCTGAAGTCATCTCACCCCCGAGGTAACAAATGTGATGAGAAAAGCAGATTGGGAGAAAAGAGAGATAAGTAAAGGCAAAACAACCAGTAAGAAGCAAAGCAGTGCCAGAAAAGTGTGCATTGTGAATGCACCTCCATGCCACCCCTTATTTTAGTTTCTTAGGTTCCAATCAACAATAATTACTTTTCTGGGACTTTCCTGGTGGTCCAGCGGTTAAGACTCCGTGCTTCCAGTGCAGGGGGCGAGAGTTGGATCCCTGGTCGGGGAACTAAGATCCCACATGTGGCATGGCCAAAAAACCCCACAAAAACAATAATTACTTTCCTGCCCTGTGTTTTTTGTCATGTGATTTTGCTCTTAAGCCTTCTATTTTTGTTTTCCCTCCCATGGCAGTAGTATTCTCCTCACTCCACAGCTTCCCAGAGACGGGGCTGGTGGCCTTTTCTCTGGAGAACTTGCCAGAGTTTCATTTTGCCAAGCTGTTAACCCCCTCAAATACTAGCCCTACATAAAGTCTGAAACTTAGCTTCTCCTTCAAATTTAATTTTTTCAAACTGAAATCATTTAGTGACAAAAAATTTCTCCACTTTCCATAGACCTGCCTAAACTAATTTAGATGAAAAGGGTGAACCTTCCTGATCTTTGGTTTTCTGAAGAAAGTCAGTCAAATACTTGCCCAGGAAACCCATAATCTTACCTTGATAATATATCCATATAGTCACCATGGGGATTCTTTTTTTTTTTTTTTTTTTTTTTTCACGGTGATTCTCTACAATTCACCTAGCTTTAGGCCACATCCTGCCTTAAGAATCCTTATAATACATTAGACCAGGGGCTTCCCTGGTGGCGCAGTGGTTAAGAATCCGCCTGCCAATGCAGGGGATTCGGGTTCGAGCCCTGGTCCAGGAAGATCCCACATGCTGCGGAGCCACTAACCAAGTGCACCACAACTACTGAGCCTGTGCTCCAGAGCCCGCGAGCTGCAACTATTGAGCCCAAGGTGCTGCAACTACTGAAGCCTCGCACCTAGAGCCCGTGCTCCGCAACAAGAGAAGCCACTGCAATGAGAAGCCTGAGCACCGCAACAAAGAGTAGCCCCCGCTCACCACAACTGGAGAAAGCCCGCGCGCAGCAATGAAGACCCAGCGCAGCCAAAAATAAATAAGTAAATAAATATTAAAAAGAAATACATTACAGTAGAAATCCTGTGAGTTAACAAAATCCTGTTCAATTATCCTTTTGCGTTACCCACCTGGGAGCACTCCGATTTGCCAATACTTGTTTTCGACATGGCCACTCACAATCTTCTCACTTATAAATTGTTGAATCACCAAATCCCAACTTTCTCCATCTGACAGTGTAATTGATTGCGTCTCAGATCACCCCTGATAAGCTTTCAATGATTCCTGAGGGCAAGAGAAGTGGCTAGCACCTCACCTAGGTTTTCAGCCATTTAGCATCCAAACGTGGGAGTGAAGATCTGCCATATATAGGAACCAGATTTCTATCCAGTCCCAGACCACCCTAGGTTGTTATTTGTCGATATTTCTCTTCTTCCTTCATGGCTGTCCTCCCAATCCAAACTAATCGCCGAAAGAGAAAATTCACTAGCCAATAACCTGCCAAGCTTCTTTGACATGAATACTAAAAGCCAAAATGGCTGGGAAATCATTACTATCACATACTTTGGCATCCACTGGTCCCACGGCCAACACGCTAACCCACCACTTGGTAAATGAAAGTTATCATCGTCAGTGATTTCTTCTATGCATTGGGAAAGGTGCAGGAGGTGAGATGCTATCGCACCTTTAGTGAGTTAGAGGGGTGATGAAATGCTGATAGCAGACTTGTGAAATCTGGGTGACACAGCCAGGAGAAAAACCAATTCAGTTCAATAAAAGCCTTAAAAATAATATGTCTTTGTTGACGTTTTATTTAGGAGGAAAGCCAAGAAGGAATTTCATCTCACTACACATAACAAAGCTTCCAAAAATCCTCTTTTCAAGCTTCTGTCCCCCCAAATCCTACCCCCATTCGCAGCTGTCTCTCTCCCCTCCTCCTCCTTCTGTCTTCCACTGTCCTCACCTTGTTCTCTTTGTCTCCTTACTACCCCTTTCCCTTTTTCTCCTCCTTCTTCAAATGGATAAATAGCCTGCCCCTGACTTCTGTCTCTGAACTTTGTCAAAGACCTAGCAGCTGACTGAGCCAGCCAAGAATCCTCCCCATGGAAGCCAGGGCGTGGCAAGGGATTGGTATCATATATATTGAAATTTTAATGTTTTTCTTTTCTGCTTCTCATGACAACAGTATGAGACCAGTTCCAGTCTCTCAGGTTCCTCTATAGTTTTATCCCCAGACCCTTAGAGTAGCTGAAAAAGTATGTGAAGGACCTGCTCATCCTTCCCTGCTCTCCTTGGACCACTGACCACATTTTGCCCAATGGCCTACCTAGCTGTCCATCACCAGAATCATTCAGGAAGAAGAAGAATGATCTGTCAGGGACTCCATCTGCCTCTAAGATCCCGTGATGCCTAAGGCCGCTGCCCCTTGTAGTTCAGTGTCGTTTTTCATTGCATCTCTGAAACTGACTGGTCCCCTTCCCATGCTTCAGCTGGAATCCACTAATAGAGTAGTCGTTACTGGACCCTCTTTCTTTATCCTTTCACTAAAAGCCTTCTAGTAATCTCATCTCAAAAATCTCAGTCTTGGGCTTCCCTGGTGGTGCAGAGGTTGAGAGTCCGCCTGCTGATGCAGGGGACACAGGTTCGTGCCCCGGTCCGGGAAGATCCCACGTGCCGCGGAGCGGCTGGGCCCGTGAGCCATGGCCGCTGAGCCTGTGCGTCCGGAGCCTGTGCTCCGCAACGGGAGAGGCCACAACAGTGAGAGGCCTGCGTACCGCAAAAAAAAAAAAAAAAAAAAATCTCAGTCTTATCCTCTTCGTGATTCAGACTATTACAATAGCCCAAGGTTAAATGTTATCTATCCAACTTCTAATTTGAGTTTGTTGGCTGGTGTCCTGTTTACCATACAATACTACTGAGGAAGAATTCTATTTTCTTCTGTCTACCCATATCCATGGGACACTTGGTATGACTCATGGGAACTAGAATACTTAAGAAGTGATAGTTGTGGCCAGCACCCAACTTCCATTATTTTCTGAGGGATAAAGAAATAATTCTGTGCCAAACTTATTAGTCAGCCCTCTCTTTGGAGACAAGTGACAGGAACTGAATTCATGCTAACTTAAGCAAAAAAATGAATTTGTTGGCTCACTTAACTGGGAAATCCAGGAGTTTATACTGGCCACAGACACAGCCAGACCTCAGGTTTAAACAAAGTTGTCAGGGTTTGTGCTCTAAATCTCTCCTTTCTGCTTTGCCCCCTTTTATGAGTCCCCTTCCCTCCTATTTCAAAAGAACCACCCCCCCCCGCGCAAAAAAAAGAGCTTCCTTCATACACTTGGGAAGCCTGTTGCTGGCAACTACCAACTATGACATCCCGATTTAGCAACAACAGCAGAAAACAAAATTCTCTCTCTCACTATTCACATATTAGTTCCAGGGAGAGACTCTAATTGATTCTGCTTAGTTAAAATGCCCCACTTTGGACTACTGTTGCCAGACGGATGGGTTACTATGATTTTGAGCCTAAGTAAAACCACAGGGAATAGAGGACTGATGTCCCAGAGGAATGAACGCTGGAGAGAGACATCACATATGTCCGCTACGCAAACGGGAGGGAGGAAAGGAAGGAGAGCATCTAGGAGTCAAAGGACTCATGTTCCTGTGCTCTTTTACCAGCTGGGTGATTTCGGACATGCCACTTCGTCTTTCTGAGCCTCAGTTCCTCAGGTATGAAATGGTTACATGGTAGTTACTAGTACAGTATCAAATTATATATGACAATATCTCTGTATGGTACCAGGTGATTTTTCAGATAATGGAAAACTGACTTAATTGAGGAGGGCATTTTTTACGAATACATTATGGGGCATTTTACCAAAAGCTTTTTCATCTACCGTGCAAATTGGAAAATGAAGTTCAAGAGGCTGGAATGCCTAGCATATAAACTAACTTATTTGTGTAACTGTAGCCACACGCAGACACGCAAAAATATATGACGATCCTGCAACTGAATCATTTCCTGGATTAAGAAAAGTGGCAGAGACCCACTCCGAGACAACACGCACGCAGACATCCACCTCGTAAGGCAGGAGTCCCTACGAGCACGTCTGCACAGCCCTTTCCTCCGGGGAGGGGAGCCCATTCTAGGTTTAAGGAATTTCAGGGCCGAAAGGCTTGCGGGCGAGCACCCTTCACCAACTAGTGTGTGTGTGTGTGTGTGTGTGTGTGTGTGTGTGTGTGTAGGCGGGGGGGCGGCGGGCGCTGTACAGGCTAGATTTAAAAACCCCACACACCAAAAAAAACAACAAAAAACAAAACTGTCCTGGGCGTCTTTAGCTGGACCCTTCCAGGAACGCAGCAGCCTTGGCACCTTCGCTGCCGTCCCGCCTTCCGCCCCTCCTCCGCCCCACTGCCGCTCCGGGAGCTCGCAGATCCAGCTCCGTGTTTTCCCAGCCGCCCTCCCGCCCTTCGGGTTAAAGCTCCCCCGCCAGGAGTAAACAAGCAGCCCGACAGGCAGCCGGTAGGACCGGCCCCCTCTCCCCGTTTCCTGCGCCAGCCCCAGCAACAGGCCCCGCCCCGTACCGCCGGCCCACCACCTCTCCGCGTCCGTCGGCCTCGGCCGAGTCCGGGCCGCCGGCCCAGTCCCCGGCCCGCCCCCGGAGTCGCCTCCCTCAGGACCCCGCTCCCCGCCCGCCCGCGAGCCCCCAGCCCGCGCCGAGGGAGGGTGCGTGGCGCACACGTGACTCGTATTGTGGGCGGAGCCTGCGTGGGCCCGGGCGGCGAGGGCCGCGGGGGCCGGGAGGGCGGGTCCGGCCTCGCCTCTCTCACTCCCGCGAGCCCGCCTGGGCCGCGGCCTGCCGCCAGCCCCTCCTCCGGCCGGGCTGGGGCCCCGCTCTGGCCCCTTGCCCGGCGAGCGCTTAGGCCTCCCAGTGACTTTGCCACTGTGACTACTCCTCCTCGCGCAGTCTCCCCCTGCAGCCCGGCCGCTGGGCTCGCTCCCGACTCCTCGCCCCCAAGTCCCCACTCGGCAGAGCCTCTGAAGTTTCCTGCCCCGTCTGCAGCGCCTTGCGTACTCACAAGCCCCCTGCTGCACAGACACATCGCCTTCCTGCTTGCACCCGCAGAGAAGTCCTCCTGCAATACAGAGCTGTATTGTACCGCCTTCCGACACCTCTCCATTCATTACCTATCCCGGCCCAGCTCCCTTTCCTTTCTCGTACTTTGAAGGTGGGGAAAACTGAGGTTCAAAAAAGTGAAAAGATTTCCTAGATCCGGAACCAAGACCAGACCTCCTGTGGCCAGGGCCTTCTCTGCCCTGATCCTTTCCTGCAATTCAGGGTCAAACTGACTACCCTGAACCGGTAGTTCCAGCCTTGGTTATCAGTTAATACCCTCTAGATCTCCCCACACACACATCCCCCAGGGAAAATGTATCCGCCCTCTACCTTCTGTCCGTCTCAGGGTACCTCAGGAAATAGATCAGAGCTGGCAGAAAAGAAAACCTTTACCGAGAGACAGTTTCATCTCGAGGTTGGGAGCGTGGACTCGGAACCAGTCGGCCTGAATTCCAGTCCTAGCTCTTCCCCCTACTAGGTATCTTGGGCAAGCCATGTGACTTCTCTCTGCCTCTAGTTCCTCACTTGTAAATCGAGGATAATGACACTACCTACCTCATAGAGTTGCTGTGAGGATTAGATGAGTTACTATAAGTAGAGTTAGGACAGCACCTGTCATATAATAAAGCCATCAAAGAAATCACTCTGGGCTAGCCGCTGTGCTGGGTTTCTTTACGTCCTCGCTCTCTTTCCTGATGCCTCCCTCCATGTACTGCAGGCAGATTAACCTGTCAGGCCAGACTCAGCTTTAGCGGAGTGACTTCAGGCTCCAGCAGATTGTGACTGGAAGGGCAGAGGCAGGGGAGCCATGTTGGCTGGGGCCTCCCCAGGTTGAGAGCAGCACAGCTGACTTCTGAGGAGGGGAACAGGATGTGTGGCAGAGTGAGGACAGAGGCAGGGAGCTTCTGAGCTCTGCCCTTGTAGGGTGTACATGGTGGGGTGCTGGAATAGGGGGAAAGCTGGGATTCAGAGGGGGGATTCAGACAGTGCAGTGGGGAGACAAAGGCCACTCCCAGAGAGAATGTCAGATAGATACTCCACCAGTTGCTGACCTTTTAGCTCCTGACCCCTCATTCAATAGATTCCGCGAGTGAATATGTGCATCTAATCCTCCCTTGTAAATTTCTTGAGGGCAAGCTCTGTGTTTTGGTCTCCTTTTTTCATCCTTTAGCACCTATTTCAGTGCTTTGGAAATAAGTGATCAACAAATGTTTGAATGTTTTTAAATGAAAGTATAACATGCCTATCACTGAGTTGGGCCTCGGCCGAAGGGTCCTGATTTTAAGAAAAGGAATCTTAGAGTTTCCCTATCCAACCCCCTCACTTCTGAGTTAATTTGCCCCGGGGTTATACAGAAAGTTAGAAACAGAAGCCAAGTGTCTGATGTTATTTCCATGACATTGCACTGGACTTACAACGCAATTGGAAGGAAAAACAAACTCCCTAAAAGCTATAAAACAAAATAAGGCAGTGTGTGGTTAATTCCTGAATGCAGGGTTCAAATGGGAGGAGTGGTAGGAGTTGGGAGGACTGCAATCCCCAGGGCCTGGGATCAGTCAGAAAATGCTCACTCCAAGAGAGGGGACTGGTCCTAAAGAATGGGTAGGATTCAGGACTGTGGAGAGGAGAGACAATTCCTGGCTTTCCCTGAGGCCGTGGTGGATATTTAAAGGTCAGTGAAGAAACCAGTCTGGTTAGAAGACAGGTTTGGGTTGGGTTAAGGCGGTGGGGGGGAGGGGGGGATGCTAGAAGGTTAAGTTGAATCCTGTTTTTTGGCCGCACTGCTTGCGGGATCTTTGTTCCCCCCCAGCCCCCTGCAGGGATTGAACCTGGGCCCTCAGCAGCCAAAGGGCGGAGTCCTGACCACTGGACAGCCAGGGAATTCCCAGAAGGTTAACTTGAGATGTGGGGAAATTTCAAATACCAGGATAAGGAGTTTCAGCCTTGCTCTGTGGATGATTGGGAACCCCTGAAAATAGACACTGAGCTAGGCGCTGCACCAAGGCAAGACACCAGACAAATATCTGCCAGCTTGGTCTGATTTGCATCTTTCGTAGACAGTTGCTTGCCATATATGTGCATTTACTTAATTTACCCACACAAGAAGGGAAACACCACCAACCAGCTTGTCTATATTTGTTTTGTCTCCAAATATACATGATATCTGTGTGGGAGCAGAGGAAAGAGAGGGAGATTGAGTGCCTGTGCCTGCTGCAGACCAGGGAATTTCATCTGTGATATCTCATGTAACCCTCACAATCTTGTGGGGTGTGGGTTTTATTGCTCCAGTAACACCAGAGATGATTGCTCAGATCACAGAGTTGGAAGTGGTGGGGCCGGAATTCAAACTCAGCTTTGATGGCAAAGCCCTTTCCAGTCCCCTGTCACAACTTTCCAGTGAGAGGATACAGAAATTGCCTTCCCACTCTCAGGTTCCTTCTTACAGAGGGTCAAGTGTGGAGATGACCCAGCTAGGCTCACATTTCTAGGAGTGCTTTCACATCCCTGGTTTTCTATTTTTATCTTTCCATTCTTATCTTCCTATTCTTATCGTTTCTAGTCTTATTCTTATCTTAAGCATCAGGACCCCTCCTTGCATAGGCCCCTGGCAAGCCCTCTACCCAGTTCTGAACCCCTAATCATGCATTACTGTCTGTACAGAGAACTTCAACAATTGTATAAGCTTCAGGTCCTGTGAAACCTGGATCTGCCTCATCTGGATGACCTCCATCAAGTTACTTTCTGAGACTTAATTTCCTTGTCTATATAAAAAATCATCCTAGACTCTGGCCTATCTATTTTATTTCATTTTTTTCAGGCCACACCGTTCGGCATGCAGGATGTTAGTTCCCCAGCTACAATCACGTACTCATGAAATTTGTGCACCTGCGGGGCTCTGCAAACTTCTCAAACCTTGGAATCAGAATGTGCACAACCACCCTCTTTTCCTTTTCCCCATCAATTTACTTTTTAACACAGCAGCCGCAAAAAACCCAACTCCATAAACGCAGGATGTCATCGAAACTAATGTCATGCAACCTTATGTTGAAATTGTGATTTCCTTTAACTAGTAATGCATACAGTGTGGAACCTGTGTTACCCATCAGTGTGTTTCCCTCAACAACGTAAAATATCCCAAGGTGCCCCTGTGAATTTTCTGCAGCACCCTGGGGTGAGATGGCACACAGTTTGGGAACCTGGGACTGAGGACTGTTGTTAGAGACTATTTAAGGAAGCCGCCAGAGGGCAGCAGAGTTCTCTCCCAGAGAATGGGGGAGGGGTGACTCACTTATACCCTTATTCAAGTTCTGTCACAGTGTTATTACTCAGCTATCCACAGGGAATTTTCCACAAGTTGCCCTTCCTGCTGCCTCTCCACTCTGCCTTGTGGCTATTTACATGATATTAACAATGCAAGGAATGATGGTGGTTTGTTGGGAGTCCTGAGCTCCAGTTCTAGATCTGCCCCTTGAGAGGTCCAACACCTTGACCATAACCTCCTCTTTCCAAAGTCCCTTCCAGATTTAAGTATGTATGAATCTATGAATGTACCCTCAGGCTTTCTCCTGAGAAGCCAAAGTTTCTAATACACTTGATTTTAACTTGGCCTCGAGACTAGGAAGGAAAGAAGTAGCTCTCTTTCCACACATGCTGCATGAAAGGAAGCTGGGGAATATGCCATCTTTAAATCAGATAAAAATCTGTTTTCATGTCAGGCAAATTTATGAAAAGAGGGAAGAAAGAACAACAAGAAGCTCTATACAGGGGGCCTTCTGGGGTGAAGGAAATGTTGTTTCTTGATCTGAATACAAGTAACTGGGTGTGTTCAGTTTGGGAAAGTTCATCAAGCTATAGACTTTTGATATTTGCATCTCTCTGTACAAATAAATAAATAATTTACAAAAAGGGAGGAAAGCAAATCGCAGAATTGAAGTGATATATAACTTACATAAACACAAAAATATAACACAAACAATGCTTTTTTAAAAAATATTTATTCATTATTTATTTTCTATTTTTTGGCTGTGTCGGGTCTTAGTTGCAGCACACGGGATCTTCGTTGTGGCATGCGGGATCTCTCGTTGCGGTGCACAGACTTCTCTCTCGTGTTGTGCGGGTTTTCTCTCTCTAGTTGAGGTGCACAGGCTCAGGAGTTGTAGTGCGAGGCTTAGTTGGCCCACAGCATGTGGGATCTTAGTTTCCCGACCAGGGATTGAACCAGCGTCCCCTGCATCGGAAGGTGGATTCTTTACCACTGGACCACCAAGGAAGTCCCCAAACAATGCTTTTAAAATTAAAAACAAAAACAAAAAAAACCCTGACAATAAATTGTAAACGTGTTAGTATGCTGTATGTTTGTGTTACGGTTTCAAAATAAATTTTAAAGCATTTGAAAAACAAAATAAAATAAAAGTCTTGCCAGCTCCAAGGAAGCTTTAAGCCTTGGGCCAGGAGTAGGGATGCTCCTTTCCTTCTGCATGAAAGAGTGGGATTTTTGAAAGGTCCTCTTTTTTCCCTGTTCTTTTTCCTGTCATACTACTGAGGGTCAGATGCTGAGCCAGTCCAGTGCAGACCCATTATGGGAATTCCCTGGTGGTCCAGTGGTTAGGACTCTGCGCTTTCACTGCTGAGGGCCTGGGTTCAATCCCTGGTCGGGGAACTAAGATCCCATAAGCCTCGTGGCACAGCAAAAAAAAGAAGAAAAAGTTTATCAGGATATTCTGCAGAGTTAATATAGGCAAAATCCACATTGCTCAAGAATTCAGGATTGGCTAAGCAATCATCTCGAGTAGCCAAGAGACAGAGGCCTCTGCTCAATCTAAGGGCGTTGATGGGTTACCTGTTTTCATTGTGAAGCTAGTTCAGGAGAGCCTGAATCCAAGGAAACAGTCAGTGATCAGAGGCTGCAGGAAAGAGCATGGGATGCCTGTGTCCTAGCCTTGGTGACTCAACTAGCAGAGTGGCCAGAGAGTACCTCCTCTTGAAAATGATGAGTAGACACTGGATAAGGTCTCTTCTAGCTTGAAGATTCAATCATTTTGTGAGTTAGTGATGCTAAGAGAATGGTTAATTGTCTTAAGGAAACCCCAAAGAAGAAGTAAGCAACACATCCACTCTGGAAAGAATAGTTAAAGCAGTCTTTAAAAACATCACAAGGGGGCTTCCCTGCTGGCGCAGTTGTTAACAATCCGCCTGCCAATGCAGGGGACACGGGTTCGAGCCCTGGTCCGCGAAGATCCCATATGCGGCAAAGCAACTAAGCCCGTGCGCCTCAACTGCTGAGCCTGCACTCTAGAGCCCGCGGGCCACAACTACTGAGCCCACGTGCCACAACTACTGAAGCCCGGGCGCCTAGAGCCCATGCTCCGCAACAAGAGAAGCTACCGCAATGAGAAGCCTGTGTGCCACAGCGAAGAGTAGACCCCGCTAGCTGCAACTAGAGAAAGCCCGTGTGCAGCAATGAAGACCCAATGCAGCCAAAAATAAATAATTTATTAAAAAAAAGAACATCACAAGGCCAGTGGCCCAGATGGGAGATGCAAGGCAAATACCTGAATATAACTAACTTCAAAGGTAAGGCTAACTAACTTCAAAGGTAAGGCCAGAACAGGAGGCTCTGGGTGCAGGAGTGAGCTGAATTTATGGGGCTGGGAATGCAGGCCAGCTTAGTGGATAGAATATGGTAAAACCACGTGATGACAAATTTGCAGCCAAATAGAAGTCAACATGAAAAGTGGTTGCTGCAGCTTTGTGGTTTGATCCCATCAGTGCTGTACTATGATTGGGTTGACATGGTACACAAGGGTTTAGAAGTTAAGAAAAAGTGCAGATCTTGTTCATATTCACTCTCTCTCTACCCCTTTGCAAAGGGGTAAAAGAGAAAGCAACACATGCTATCAGTTACAGAGTATCAAGGAATCAGAAAAACCACTCTGACTTCAGTTTGCTCATCTGTAAAATGAGGGCCATAATACTACCTTCCTCAAAGGGTGACTATGACCTAACACTCAGAGCATGCAAACTCATACTCAATAGAGTGGCTATTATTATTTATTCTATTATTATATATTATGCAATGCCAAAGCTCCAGAAAGTCACCCAGAGTCCCTTCAGCAGTCCTGAATGGAGAGGCACTCAGTTTTCAAGATTTTTTTTCTCCCCTCTTGGCATTTTGCATTCACCTTTATTATAGCACTTGTCCATTTAGATTTTAATTCTTCGTGGAATGAGGTGAGAGTGAGGTCATTTCTGTGCACAAGGTTGCTTCTTTTCTCTCTATTTTATTCTCTAAGTTCTCCCGCTATATGGGGACTTTTTTTTTTAATTGAAATACATTTGACATATAACACTGTGTACGTTTAAAGTGCACAGCATGTTGATTTGATACATTTGCAATATGATTACCACTGTAGCATTAGCTAGCACTTTGATCATATCACATCACAAAACTATCATTTCATTTTTGTGGTGGGACGAATTAAGATCTAGTCACTTAACAAGTTTATAATACAATATTGTTGTCTGTGATCCCTGTATTGAGCATTAGATCCCCAGGACTTATTAGATCCACAGTCTGCTAGTTCCAAGTATGGGTCATTTAGTACCCTTAAATGACATCTCCCCTACTCCCCCAGCCCCCAGCCCCTGCTAAGCACCATTCTACTCTCTGTTTTTATGAGTTCAGCTTTTTATAGATTCCACATGTGAGTGATATCATACAGTATTTGTCTTTCTCTGTCTGACTTATCCCCCCTAGCATAATGCCCTCAAGGTCAAATTATATATATCTGTTATCTATGTGATATATATATCCCACATCTTCTTTAGCCATTCATCCCTCTACTGGTACTTAGGTTGTTTCTCAGGGATTCCGAGAATTCTTAATAGGAATAATTACTTAACACCTGAGCTTTGACTTCTTATGGGCCTGATCCCATGGGAGCCACTGCATCTGTTAGCAGGCTGAGACCCTGAGGAAACACACTGAAGTAAACCTCACTTGGAGGCAGGAGGGCAGGGTTCTAGAAGAGAGCCTTCTGGCTGATTTCCCTTCCATCTTTAAGATACTGATTGGGTGGTATCGTTTCAAAGCTTTAGGGGAATAGAAAATGATGGGGGAAACTGAAAAACAAGAACTGGCCAAAGTCCCCAATAGTCAATGTCTGAGTCCAAAAGTCTTTGAATTTTTCTTTACATTTTTAACGAAAGGAGGCAGGTAGAGCAGAGGTTTTGGGCGGAGGAGAGATGGGGTTACCTGATCAAGGCCCTGGTGTCTTTCTCTGATCAACACATACCGGTGCACTAAGACTGGCCATTCATTCAGTGCGACTGGAAAAATAAATTAGTACAGTCTTTGTGGAGAACAATTTAGTATTAAAGAATCAGGAACTTTAAAAATATTTTTATCCTTTGGACCTTTAAAAAATGAAAATGGTTACATTTCATTTTAAAAAATGAAAATGGTTACATTTTACGTTAGCACAGAAAATGTGTTCAAGGAAATGGGAAATGTTTGTAAGGCTGTTAAGCACAAGAAGATAAATAATTTGCACAGAATTATCAATTATGTAAAGAAAAATATACACAGCCTCATATGAAGAAATATCCCCATATGTCAAGTGTTTCTTGTGGTTAGTGGAACGATGGGTGCTCCTGTTTTTTTTTGTTTGTTTTTTTTCTTTTTGGTCAAATTAATTTACACTTCTGTAACTATGGTGGCAGGCTGAGGTTGAAACCGACCTCAAATCCTCTCAGTTTCCTTCCCAATTCTTTGAATCAGGTTAATTTCCTCCAGGTTAATTTCCCCCTCTTAAAAGTGTTGAAGCCCCCAGCAGGGTCCTTCAGGCGAGCCCAGGGAGGCTGGAGAAAGAAGATTCGAGAGGCCGAGGCGAAGCGGGGAGGGCGGCGTCGGGGGAGGGCGGGCTTCTGCACGTTCCTTCCCAGATGCGAGCACCGCCGGGGCGTCCTGCCTCGTGCGTCCCGGCTCGTCAGCGCTCGGAGGAGCTGCGCCCGGGACGCCCCCAGACCACGCGGGGCGACGGCTGCCAAGGCCCTGGGCCGCTCGGCGTCCCCGCTCCGTCTCTGCCCGGGCACAACGCCCAAGCCCCGGCTGCGGCCGGCGGAAGCGCCCGGGCCCGGGGGCAGCGCGAGGCCCCTCCCCGCCAGCTCAGCCTCCGGGCGCGCGGGGCCAGGAGGGCGGCGGCGCGGACGTGCCTCGGCCCACGGAGGCCTCCCTGCGCCGCTCGGGGCCCGAGGCCGGCGGGCGGGGAGAGCGGAGGGGACGCGAGGAGGAGCGTGGAGGCCGGGCAGCCCCGCAACCCGGACGCGCTGCCTTCCCCGCGGCCTGCGCGGCCTCTTGGTCCCCGAGTCGTGCTCGGCCCGCGGATGGGAATCGCGTCCCCGGGCCGTGCGCGCGCTTCTGCGCCGGGGTGGCTGGCCTCTCCCCGCCCGCGCCCCGCCGTCTGGTCCTGCGGGCTCTCCACCAGCCCGATCGTTAAGGCCCGCTCAGTCCTAGGCACCAGACGAGGTTTTAAGGCAGCGTGTGGCTTGTCCTCAGTCTGTCCCCTCACCTTTTTGGCCTTGGCTGTCTTTCTACCTCGATTTTCCTTCCGTCCCGCTGCCTGACCAAGGCTAAGTCTGCCGCCCCAAAGGCCTTGAACCCATCTTTCGCCTTTTCTGTAAATCCACCCTCACTCGGCAGCTTCGGTAATCTCCTCCCACCATCCACTACCCTTTCGCAACACACATGCCCAAGGCTAAGTGAAATTTGACCTGCGCTTTGCCCCTGGGACAAGGTACTGACCTCTCTCTGTCACCTACACATATTCCCAAAGAATAGATTACACTTGCGGGGCCACTCAGGAGCAGCAAGGTCCAGTGCAAAACGAAAATGCAGGACCTCTTGCTCAGAAATTAAGAATTTCAAGAGCATTAAACCAGGCCTGCGACTCTTCTAAGCGCGGGAACCTGTGTGCCTACACAGGTGGTAGCCCCAGGACAGCGGTCTTGCCAACACCCTTTCTATCAAGCCTGTGCGCTAACCATCCCCCCGCCGCCACCAAAGTTTGTCGGGTGCATACAAGAACAGACGGATAATGTCTTCCTTGTGGCTGGTTATCAGAACTAGGGGTCCTTCCTTGGTCAGCCGTCTCCTTTATCTACTTTGCAGTACTCACATGGCTGACTTCTCTTCCGTACAAAACCCCCCTTTCCTTTGGTTTCTCTGACGCGGCACCATTGGATTTCCCTCCCTCTTTGATGCATTCCTTTAGGTCCTTTGCGGGCTTCCCTTTTCCTTCTGTACCGCATCTGTGCGCGTTCCCAAAACTGAGGTCCCCAGTTCTTTTTCTTTCTCATTCCCTTGGAGAGATTATCTTCCCCGTTTCAATCACCACCTTTGTGCATGTAACGCCCCAGCCTTTATCTTCAGCCCAGATTTCACTCCCAAGCCCTAGCCTTGCTCTTCTAACGCTTAGGTGTCCAGGCAACTCAAAGGTAACAAGTCAAAACTTGAATGCAGGGAATTCCCTGGCGGTCCACCGATTAGGACTCCGAGCTCTCCCTGCCCAGGGCCTGGGTTCAGATCCCTGGCTGGGGAACTAAGATCCCTCAAGCAGCACAGCCAAAACATAAATAAATAATTTAAAAAAAATTTTTAACTTGAACCTCTTTGCCCCTTCCTTCTCTCCCTCCTTCCTTCCTTCTTTGTGGGAACTGAGCAAAAAGTAAACCAAACCTGGGACCCTCCTAAGTGCAGGGCCCAGTACAACTTCATTGGTGGCACTGCCAGGAAGCCAGCCTTGTCAGCACTGTTTCAAAGTATCTCTTCACTACATATTTTAGTAATTAGATAGGGAGGGTGGAGTCACTTTACCATGGCGAAAACTGGCAGATACCATCTTAATCAAACTAGGAAAGTTAACATAAGTAATGAGATAAATCACTTTGTTGATGCAGTGAGAATACGGTCACTTATGTGACAGTCCAATCAGAGGTGCATCACCTGGGTCTAATCTGGAGGAAGCAATACACAAACCCAAACTGGGGGACAAACCTACAAAATGGCCTGTAATATTCAAAAAAGTCACAGCCATGAAAGTAAAGGAAAATCACAGCACTTTTCTAGATGGAAGGAGATCTGAAAGACGTGACAGCTGAGCGCGCTGCGTGGTCCTATTTTGAACCCTTTTGCTGAAAGGGACATTATTGAGACGGGTGAAAGTTGAGTGAGTTTCTGGGTAAAGGGAATGTGGTAGTTATTTTGTACTACTCTTTTGGTATAACTTTTCCCTTAAGTTTGAAATTATTTCAAAAGAAAAAGAAAAATGAAAATTCACCGTTACAAACCCCCCTCCAAAATCGCTTTTCCTCTAGGGTTCTGTTAATAGCAATAACATTCTCTTAGGTGCCCAAGTTGAAAAACTTTGGGATCACCGTTGATTCTTCTCTTCCCTGCCATCCCTTCCCCCACCAACCTACCACTCACTAAGTCCTGTCAATTAAAAAAAATATATTGCTCACATAACCACCTTTTAAATTAAATGTCCACTCTTTTTTTGTTTTTGTTTTGTTTTGTTTTTGCGGTACACGGGCCTCTCACTGCTGTGGCCTCTCCCGTTGCGGAGCACAGGCTCCGGACGCGGAGGCTCAGCGGCCATGGCTCACGGGCCCAGCTGCTCCGCGGCATGTGGGATCTTCCCAGACCGGGGCACGAACCCGTGTCCCCTGCATCGGCAGGCGGACTCTCAACCACTGCGCCACCAGGGAAGCCCCTGTTTTTGGTTTTTAATGACACTTCCTCATATAATCATTTTAAGGAGTGCCTGTGAAAAGAATGTGTATAACATAAAGTAGGGTAAATATAAGGTCCTATTACTCCATCTCAAGTCTGGATTACTGCTGTTTACGGATCTAATCTCCTAACTGGTCTTCTTGTCTTTGGTTGCTCCCTTCAACAACCCAGCGTGTATACAGTTACCAAAGTAATCTGCTTAAAAGCACACATTTATCCTTTCAGGTCCTTACTTCCCACGGTTGACAGTGGGACTTAATCCATATTCCCTGGGAAGTCTGATGTTCTATGAGCTGAACCAAGGTGGTCTGCCCTCGTATCAAATATCCTTGACCTTTCCCCAATTCATAGAGAAAAGAACATTTAACAGGTAGAATTTCCTCAACTTGTAAGGGTTCCCTGCCCCCCCCCCCGCCCTGATATTTGTTTTTCTGTAGTAGTAAGGATCCAAACTTTTATCTGCTCGCATTAGCAGATGACAAACTAAATGAACCAGCAGCAAGTAAATAATAACAAAGATTCGACAATTGCGGATCGTATTTATTTTAAAAGCTTGGTTTCCTCCTGGGCACACGTGCTGGTAGTAGTGATCATTATGCTATTAAAGGTATAGTCATCTTCTTTCTTAAAATTGTTTCTCTTTGGGGTGATGGCAGGAAATATATCAAAATTTTATCATGAACACGTTAGAGAAAACACTGCACTCCTGAATAAATACCGTGGCCTCTTCTTCAGGGTTTTTCCAGTCTTATCACTACTACTCCCCTTCATGAATCCTTGACTTCAGAAAAAGTTGTCTAATCTCTGTTCACATTCGCTTTTTTTTTTTTTTTTTCTCCTTTGCATAAACAATTTTATCTCCCTGGCACTCTGTCCTGGCCCACACCTCTCCATACGAACCCCGTCCAGCCTTAAAGGAACAAATCAACTCTCTACTTGGTGAAAACTTCTAAAATCATAATAATCTCTTCTAACTCACTATGTTACTGTGAAAAGTGCATGGGGAAGGACAGAATGGTTTGCAACAGTGTTCTTCAAACATCAAAGTGCATGAGAAACACCTGGGAATCTTTTGAAAACAGTTTTTTGTTTTGGTGAGAACATTTAAATTCTACTGTCTTAGCAAATTTCAATTATACAGCCCAGTGTTATCAACCATAATCACCATGTTTTACGTTAGATCCTCAGGTCTTTTTTATTTTACAGCTGAGTTTGTATCCTTTTACCAACCTCTCCTATTTCCCCCATCCCCCCTCCAGCCCCTGGCAACCATTTTTCTACTCTGTTTCTATGAGTTTTGACTGTTTTTTTTTCAGATTCCACATATAAGTGATATCACGCAGTATTTGTTATTCTTTCTTTGCCTTATTTCACTTAGCTAAGGCCCTCAAGGTCCATCCATCTGTGGTCACAAATGTCAGAATTTCCTTCTTTCTCATGGCTGAATAATATTCCATGTGTATATACACATTTTCTTTATTCATCTGTTTACAGACACTTGGTTTCCCTACCTTGGCTATTGTGAGGAATGCAGACATCTCTTTCATATTCTGTTTACTTTCCTTCAGATACATACCCAGAGGTGGAATTCTGGATCATATGGTCGTTATATTTTAAATTTTTTGAGGCAGCTCCAAATTGTTTTCCACAGTGGCTGTACCAATTTATATTTCCACCAGTAGTGTGTAAGGTTTCCCTTTTCACTAGATTCTCCCCAACACTTGTTACTGCTTGTCTTAATGTCTTTATGATGGTCATTCTAACTGGTATGAGGTGATATCTCACTGTGGTTTTGATTTGCATTTCCCAGATGATCAGTGAGGTTGAGCACATTTTCATGGGCCTCTTGGGCCATTTGTATGTCTTCTTTGGGAAAATGTCTCTTCAGTTCTTCTGCCCATTTTATTTTATTCTTCTGCCCATTTTCAAATTAGATTTTTTTTTTGCTCCTGAGTTGTATGCGTTCTTTATATATTTTGGATGTTAACCCCTTATCAGATACATGATTTCAATTATTTTCTCCATTCTGTAGGTTGCTTTTTCATTTTCTTGATGGTTCCCTTTGCTGGGCAGAAGTTTCTTAGTTTGATGTAGTCCCACTTGTTTATTTTTACTTTTGTTGCCCTTGCTTTTGGTGTCAAATCCAAAAAATCGTTCCCAAGACCAATATCTCACCTTCTATGTTTTACTTATTTTGTCGTATCATTTCTCCATGCAAGAACCCACAAAGACTCCTTACTGCATCTTGTTCAGGTTTTGCCTACCCTTAGCCCCACACTCCCCATCCGCCCTTCCTCTTCTGCCCTCACGGGGTAAGGGTCAAGCCTTTACACCCCTCCTGGTAGCAAACTTTCCTGCCTCTGTCCTCACGCTCCTACTGTTGTCTCCTCCTCTCTATCCAAGCCTCACCCTTCCTTTGGGGCTTGGGGCAAGATTCACTGTCACAACACTCTTTAATGATCCCGGCCCACACCGACTATATTCTCTGAACTACAACTGTGCTTAACACCTTTAAAATGAAGACTAGAGTTTTGAGGCCCTCCAGTTGTTTCTTTTCTATAAGAAACCTTCCTGCTACATTGTAGTTTCCTTGATTGCAGGGATCCTGTCTTACAGCCTTTAGAATCCTTTATGGAATCTGGAAGAGAAACAAGTTTTGTTTTTTTTTTTTTAGTACAAAATGCTGCTATCTTTGTTAGATACACTGATGACAAGTGGATGGGGGTCTCATGAAAAATCGCTTATTGGTGTTTCAATGATATTAGCAAGGGAGTATTTATTTGGGCTTTTCTGTAAGATTGTCTTATAATAGAGCCACGATTCTCAACTCAGGGTGCATGCTCTCCCGAGTTCTAAATCACATTCATTACACACCCCGATTTTTATGCACTCTCCCAGAATCATCAGTACAGAGAGCCACTGATATAATAGGAGAGTCATTTCCCTCAAGTGTTTTGGGGTTGAGAACCACCATGACAGAAAATTGAAGGTATTGGTGGTATTTACCAAAATAAGATTATTTCGATTGTACTGGGTTAGAATTGCACTTTTCTGAGAGTATATCAGTTCTTAGTTCCTTGACAACTGTTGAGTAAAAGACTCTGCTAGACAAAGTGGGGAAGAATATGCCAGATCTAGGAATGACATGTGCTTCCATGCCAGCAGGCAGGGCAGACCACCCTGACAGCGCACCTGCTCATGTACAAGCATCTCTAGACCACCTGAGATTCCATTTGTGTGCGATGTGCACTCAGGAGAAGGCACGGCCTCTCATTCCCTGCTCTGCCACTCCTTGGCACCTATATATTTTACCTTACTTTTTTTTTTTTTTAATTCTTTGGCTGTGCTGCTTGGCATGTGGGATCTTAGTTCCCCGATCAGGGATAGAACCCGTGACCTCTGCAATGGATGTGTGGAGTCTTAACCACTGGACCACCAGGGAAGTCCCTATTTTACCTTAGTACACACACTCAGATATTTTTTCTTATTCCTCACAGATAGGATTTTGGGGAAGTAAATCTCTTCCCCAATAAAGAAACTGAGACTCACAGAAGTTAAATGATCCCCACAATCATGAGGCCGAGTGGGGCAGCCCTGTCAGAAGTGTCTAAGATCCTTCCTGCCTCATTTTGTGTTTAAGAAATAAATGAGGGACTTCCCTGGTGGTGCAGTGGTTAAGAATCTGCCTGCCAGTGCAGGAGACACAGGTTCGAGCCCTGGTCTGGGAAGATCCCACATGCCACGGAGCAACTAAGCCCGTGTGCCACAACTACTGAGCCTGCACTCTAGAGCCCGTGAGCCACAACTACTGAGCCCACGTGCCACAGCTACTGAAGCCTGCGTGCCTAGAGTCCATGATCTGCAACAGGAGAAGCCACCGCAATGAGAAGTCTGCACACCACAACAAAGAGTAGCCCTTGCTTGCTACAACCAGAGAAAGCCCACACAGCAACAAAGAGCCAATGCAGCCAAATAAATAGATAAATAAAAAAGAAATAAATGAAACATCCTTGGCTGCAGAGTATGAGGTACTGGCAGAACATCCAAAGCTCAAACACCCTGTAAATCTGGGGAAAGAGTGGGATTAAATGAGGGAGGGTGGTCTGCATTGGGAATAGAGATTTGGGGGTCATCATCATAATCTGGTAAAGTAGACACAGATCTGATGACCTCTAAAGCGAGACCACAACATGTCAATAGAGTAAACAGGTGGCTGCTACAGACTCAAGGGACCGACCACAGTTAAGGGATGGAGAAGAACCAGGGCTGGAGAAGCCAGTAGTGGGTAGAAGTCAAATGAGACAGTAGCTAGAGGAGAGAACAGACTTCAGCAGCAGTCACCAAGATGGGGACAGACTTCTAAAAAGAAAAGAACTCGGACTTCCCTGGTGGTCCATTGGTGAAGACTCTGCGCTTCCACAGCAGGGGGGCGCGGGTTTGACCCCTGGTCGGGGAACTAAGATCCCACATGCTTAGGGGCCAAAAAATTAAAAAAAAAAAAAGAAAAGAATGCTCGTCTAGACCAAATGCTACAGAGAGGTCAAGTCGAATGAAGACACAGAAAAGGCCATTTGATTTGGCAATGAGGAGGGTCCTGGTAACCTATGTGCTATGATCTGAATGTTTGTGTCCCCCCCAGAATTCATGTTGAAATCCTGGGGTTATTAGCTGGGGCCCTTGGGAAGCAATTAATACATGAGGGTGGAGCCCTCATTGGTAGGATTAGTGCCCTTATAAAGGAGACCCCAGAGAGCTCCCTTACCCTTCTGCTAGGTGAGGAGGACACAGGAAGAAGGTGCTTGCTGTGAACAAGGGAGAGGAGCCTGACCAGACACCGAATCTGCCAGCGCCCTGATCTTGGATTGCCAGCCACCAGAACTGTGAGAAATAAATGTCTGTTGTTTTTAAGCTGCTCAATCTGTGGTATTTTGTTTTAGCAGCCCAAATGGACTAAGACACCGTGAGAGTACAATTGCCATGAGGTTAAGGCTGAGACCAGGTTAAGGAGAGTAGTTATTGAAGAACAAAAGACACACATGTAACTTGCAGGAGAGTGTTTAGTGAAATGAAGGAGAGGTACAAGGCTGGGTCAAATGATAACATTTTAAAGACCAGTGGTAAATTGTGGGGTGAAAAATGTAGGCACCCGAAAGATGCTAAACTGAGAAAGCATGGTCCCAGGAGACCAAAGGGGATGGAACCAGGAGCCCAGGTGGGTGGGACACTAGTCTTAGCAGGGGCCATATTCAGAAACCTTGGCTCTCTCCCTGACAGACATGGCAATGCACGGCCATGAGGTTCTTCACTACTCTAAGGCACCTTGGTAAGAGATAAGGTTGTATATGAAACAGGGCTTAAAGATACATCTCTCTCAGTCTGGGTTTGTTTTTTTTTTTTCCTCCATCTTTAAAGGTATGCTTTAGTAGAATTAAGTAGATTTTTGTTTATCCATTCATCTGTCAATGGACACTTGGGTTGCTTCCGCCTTTTGGCTATTGCAAATAATACTGCTATGAACATGGGTGTACAAATCTCTCTTTGAGTCCCCACTTTCAGTTCTTTGGGGGATATACCCAGAAGTGGAAATGCTGGATCTTAGAGTAATTCTGTGTTTAACTTTTTGAGGAACCACCATACCCTTTTCCATAGCAGTTGCCATTTTACATTCCCACCAGCAATGCAGAAAGCTTCCAATTTCTCCACATCTTTGCCAACCCTTGTTATTTTGCATTTTTGATAATAGCCATCCCAATGGGTATAAAGTGGTTGGTTAATTTTTAAAATAGATGTTTCTTCCTTAGACTATAAGTTCTTCCAAAACTGACTATGTGAATATTTGTTTGATTCAAATGGAATCAAAGACTTGAGCTGAGTAAATATTTCCCTAAGTGTGTCACTATAAATATTCAAAATTCCCCAAAGTCTCTCCCCAGTAGTAGTAAAAAACATGTTTTCACCAACGTCAGTCGTGCCTAAGTTTTCAAGAGAGACCTGAAGGGGCAGAAAAGGTGCAGCTCCCTGAACTCAGATAAGAGGGGAAGGAGCGCCCTCTTGTGTCCTTTCTGTGCCAGTGTCAGTGAATAAAGAAGCCAGCTGAGAAATGATCATTTCGGATCTTCTGATGACACTTCCAATGACAACAAACTCCACACACATGCCTACTGCATAAAAGAAAATGTGAAAACTCGGAGAGAGTGAAACTAGGATCTTCTGAAGAATTCCCAATCTAGAAGGGGGATGGGAACAAAATCCATGCAGAAATAACAATAGAAGACTAAAAGCAAAATGGATTAGATTACTGTAAGCAAAATGAATAGATTATCTATTAAGACTCCACAGGAGATAAGATTCGCATCAAAATGTAAACGTGGCTGGTTACGAAGGAGCTTGAGTTGGCTCTCAGGTTTCTCTTAAGGCTCCAGTTCCAGGGTCCTGGAGGGACTTGGGAGGGCAGCCTCCATGTAGGGGCCACTTACATGGCTGTCAGGTTTCCAGAGCCCCTTCTGAGGTTTAGACAAGCTCACTGTGCACTCCCATCTTTGAGAGGGAGGCCCTGGGGACTCCTCCCGTGTTCCTTTCTTCCCTGTAGTGTCCTGCCCATGGCTTACCTATCCCTTGAGTTTCATCCCCCCACCCCCCACCCCGCACAATCCCTCCCTCCCTAAACAGACTGTTGACGGGCACACTGTCTCCAAAGCTTCGTCTGGCCTTGACGTTCACAAAGATAATTATACAGGAAGTATGGCTTTCAGAGTTTTGCAGGTATCATCAGCATGGGGACCAGTTACGGAGGATTAAGAAGCTCTCTTGCAAACTCTGCTCCTGCAAGCAGCCTTCAGCTATCCTCTTAGGGCCCTGAAGGAGGTAGAGCCCTTACTTTGGTTAGCATCCTTCTCTCTCTTTTATTTATTTATTTTTTTGGCCATGCCAAGGCACGCGGGATCTTACTTCCCGGACCAGGAATCCAACCCATGCCCCCTGCGGTGGAAGCGTGGAGCGCTAACCACTGGACGGCCAGGGAAGTCCCTGCATCCTTCTCAAATGCTGAATGAAGACAGAATGAAGGCATGGCAGTAGATGTGACCACATATCCAATCGGTAGAGACTAGTGTGCTAATTAGGGAAGCAGCATGGTGGAAAGAGCAGTTCATTTCTTCAGAGTCAGACACAGCTCACTGTAGATAGAGCCCAGCTCTGCCGCTCTGTGGCAGTGGCCCCGGGGGCATGCTACTTTATCCCCATCCGGCAATTCTGAAATGGGAATAACAGTCTCCACCTACCTCCCTCGTAAGATTCTCATGAAGCTTAAAAAAGATAGTGTACATAAACCTCGAGGGAGAATCTAGTGTCATAAACACCCCTCTTGCCCCAGACTTCCCCCTTATATCCCGATGTTCCCATAAGCCTCCTGGCTGTATGGACCCGAGATTTCTGGGGCAGTTGCACAATAACAGAGATTTTAGGTCAATAAGAGCTGTGTGGGAAGCAGAAGAAGGGCTGCTTTGTTTGTATTCTCATGTCAGGTGCAGTGCGGAAGGTATTTCCAAACCATCTTAGTGACTTCCCAAGAATTTTTCCAGTTGCCCAAGCCAGAAATCTGGGAGTCATCCTTGATTTCTCCTTCTCTCTCACCTCCCACACGTATATTTCTAAGTTCTGTTACTTCTCCTTAAGACACTCTGAATCCTCTGGGTCTCTCCGTCTCCCTCCATTACTTTACTTTAATTCTCCATCTCTGTTCCCTGGAAAACCACCATGGCTCCCTGACTGGCCTTCAGTATTGTCCCTCTTCTACATCATCCAGCAGATAGAGCTCTTTCTAAATACAAGTCTCAGCAAGTTGCTCCCCTATTTAAGATCACTTATGGATGGCTCAACTACTTCCAAGAGAAAGTCTTAACTCCTGAGTGTGTCTCACTTCCTGTTTGGGCTCCTCCTACTTTTCCAGCGTTTCTCCCACCAATCCTGTGGCAACGCCCCCTCCTCTGTGCACCAGCTCTACTGTACTATTTACGGTTCCACGGAGAAGGCACAGTGGCCAAGGCGTTTTCTGGACATGGGACTTTTAGTGCTAAAACCAGGACAGCCCTGGGCAAACCAGGATCGTGGTCACCCTAGTTCTACCTCAGGCCTCCGTGTATCTTCTTTCTTAATCCCCTTGTCTGTCCCACCCAGTTTACTACTCAATACTTCTCATCCTCGGTTTCTGCTTGGACATCACTTCTGCAGCCTCCACGGAGCGGTATATTTGTCCCTTCTAGGAGCTGTCACAGCAAGCTCTCCTGGCAGCGATCACTGTATTGTAACGGCTGCTCTGTCTCCCTCGCAGTTATAAACTCATTAAAGACAGGAACAGTTTTTTTCTCCTACCTGTATTCCCAGAGCCTAGTAGAGAGTCCGGCACACAACAGGTGTTCAATGAAGTTTTCTTGAATGAATGAATATCAATATAAATTTATCAAGTGTCATCTATTTCATATCACTATGGGGGATGTTAGGGACTGAATGTGCCCCCCCAAAATTCATATGTTGAAGTCTTAACCCCCAGAGGGGCTGTCTTTAGAGATGGGGTCTCTAAGGACATAATGAAGGTTAAATGAGGTGATAAGGGTGGCGCCCTGATCTGATAGGATTAGTGTCCTTATAAGAAGAGACACCAGGAGAGACATGTCTCTTCCTCTCTCCCTTTCCTTCCCCCTCTGCAAAGGCACCAAGGAAAGGCCATGTGAGCACACAGTGAAAAAAGACAACCCAAGGAGAGCTCTCATCAAACACTAACCCTGCTGACACCTGGATCTCGGACTTCCAGCCCCCAGAGCTGTGAGAAAATAAATTTCTGTTGTTTAAGCCACCCAGTCTATAGTATTTTATATGGCATCCCAAGCAGACTAACACAGGGGATGTACCTAGTTCACATAACTATGCTGTGACCAATGATGGGTACGGGTCACACGGGTACCATCCTGAGGCAGAGATTTGGTTTCTACTCCGAAACAGCCATAATAATATTTCCCATCCCACGGGTTCTTCCAGAACCTTGCAACTCTCCTCAGTCTACAACCCCTCTGCTTGAAATTGGACAAGCCTCGTGATCACCAGGGGATGATGGAGTGACTTGGAGCCTTCCAAGGTCCGGCCACTCAATATGGCTGTTCTCTTGCTCTCTGTACATCCCCTGCCCGACCAGTGCCTGCTTCACCTATATCTCACACCGGCGGCCCCCAACTTTTCTGGCACCAGGGACCAGTTTCACGGAAGACAATTTTTCCACGGATTGGAGGGGGCGGGACGGTGCAGGCGGTAACTCGAGTGACGGGGAGCAATGGGAAGCAGCGGATGACGCTTCGCTAGCTAGCCACTCACCTCCTGCTGTGCGGCCCGGTTCCTAACAGGCGGCGGACTGGTACTGGTCTGTAGCCCGGGGGTTGGGGACCCCTGCCTTAGACACACGACTGACCTTCCTACGTACTTGCCTCTGCCCCAGCTGATAATTTTCTCATTAAAGAGTTGGTGAGGGGCGTGCCCCTCTGCTCGTTTCCCTGGAAACCAATGAGCCCACCTGACGTCAATTCTCCTATAACTGGTAATCTCCACTCCCCCCCCCCCCCCCCCCCCCGGTCCACCCCGAAAGAAGACTGCCGCCGCATCCTGCCTGCCGTCCACCCCACACCGTGAGGTGTTGCTCCAGGACCTTGGTCCAGATGTGTAAGCTCCCCCATCCATTAAACCACTGATGTCTCTGTTGTTGACTTTGGACTCTTTCTTCAGTCTTGAAGTTGGCAAGTACAGGCCTTGCAGGCCTGTGGGGTGCAGCCCAACGCCAGGCTAGGATAAAAATGTGATTCGGTTTCCACCTGGCTCTCTTGGGACTTTTGTCCTTAGAACCCACCCCCCATGCAATGAGAATCCCAGCCCACGTGGAGAGGAACAGAGGCCCCCAACCCTCAGCCCTGTTGAGTGCCCAGTGGACGGCCAGGACCAACTTTCCAGCCATGTTCCTGCACTATCTTGGAAGTGGACCTTCCAGCCCTCTGCTGGGGGGAAGATGCCGTGTAGATCAGAGACAAGCTCTCCCCCAGGCCCCTCCCAAACTGCAGATTCAAAAGGAGAATAACAGACAGCTGTAAGCAACTAAGTTTGGGGTCGGTTTGTTTCACAGGAATAGATAACCCAATACAGCTTAAGACAAGATGGAGCCACTTCTACTGGACAAGCCCTTTTTTCTCTTGATTATGTCCTTGCCCCAGGATATCCTAGTTTATTCCAGAAAGGGCTGGGGACTTACTCCAGACTGGCCCATTCAGACATAGGCCTCCAACATGACTGGTTCCTGACATATTCACAGGAGTTCACTGGGACAAAGCGGGGCAGAATCCTGGAGCTGCAGGTCCCCCCACCCCAGCTTACACAGCTGCCCCTGGCTCCTGGGGGCTGACCATGAGGGCTCAGGCCCCAGGAAGAGGAAACCCTAACTGACAGCCATCTGCTTTGCCCATGGGAAGAACACAAGGTCTCATTCTGGGTGTGTCTTCTTTCTTCTCTGCCTCAGAGCCACATATTGGCTTCATCCTGGGTGATGCCAACCAATCATTTCTAAGTTGGTCATGTTTTGTCCTCCACCGATCACTTGGGCATCCAAACCACTGTATCTTGGGCCATGCTGCCAGGTCACCTTTTTGAACCATTCAAAAATACCTACATTACAGTATATAAAGAAAGAACATAAGTGTTCAACATGACAAGATTGACAAACATAGTTGTTTTTCTACCATTCTGCTTTACTTACGCAAATAAGTATCCTAGAATGGTCACTTTTGGGACCTGGAAATGGTTACATGAGCAGGTGGTTTAGTTTAGAATGTACGACTTATATTTTTGCAGTTAAGTAGCATTTTCTGTTTTCCAGTAACTCTTTAAAGCCCATTTACGTTGCCTGAATATACATCATAATTCCTCCTTTGGAAATGTCTATGTTTCCACCATCGTGTTGGTGATTCTTCATCGTCCCACCCAAATCCTACCCCTCCCCGCCCACTCCTGGCCACACCTGTCAGCCTGTTCCCTGGCTCAAAGGCTGACACCTACGAGCTGCATCCCCCAGGCTTCTCTGTTCTCTGACTTCCAGGTGGGTTTGACCAAAGGGAAGTGCTGTTGGAGTGTGAAGAGTGGCGAGAGAGAGGGGTGGGTCTTCTCCCTCCCTCCCTGCTAGGCCCTGGTCTCCATCATGGCTGCGTTCCTCCACCATACACCATAGGCTGGGCAGTCCCTCTCCCGTGGCTACAGCTCTCACTGGGTTCTAGGAATAGCATGCCCTTTCTCTTTTGCTTCTTCAGGCGAAAGGATGATAAAGGCTTCTGCTGTTGCTAGTTTCCAGGGGCTTCACCATCTCGTCTTGATTCTCTTAACCCCATCCACAGTGTGGGTTAAGGGCTGAACTGTAACCTCCCCACACCAATTCCTATGTTGAAGTCCTAACCCCCGAGACCTCAGAATGTGACTGTCTTTGGAGAGAGTATCTTCAAAGAGGTCATTAAGGTTAAACAAAGTCATATGGGTGGGCCCTAATTCAATCGGACTTGTGTCCTTATAAGGAGAGGAGATTAGGACACAGACACACACAAAGGGACGACCGTGTGAGGACACAGGGAGAAGATGGCCATCTGCAAGCCAAGGAGAGAGGCTTCAGAAGAAACCAACCCTGCCCACACCTTGATCTTGGACTTCCCAGCCTCCAGAACTGTAAGAAAATAAATGTCTGTTGTTTATAAGCCACTCGTCAATGGTATTTTTGTTATAGCAGCCTGAGTGGACTCAGATAGCAGTAGTTTGTCACAGCAGCCCTAGAAAAAACACTCCCATCATTAAACTGCTCAAGTAGCCTTGGGAATGTGCTGGCCTTATCCTTCTGGGACCCTGCCTCACACACCCAGTCTCACCAACGGTGCTATCGTATGTCCCTTTATCAACCCCATGGTATCTATCATCACATTTCTATCTCAGTTTGTAAATACGTCAACATCTGTGCCATGAATACCTTTTACCGAAATACTGTAGGACTCACTTTCACAATAAGGTACCTAAACCGTTTCTAATAAAGGAGCCAACTAACATCCAACTCTCCATGTAGAGCAGCCTGTCATTTCTAGAAAAATCCTTTCACATTTTTAAATCAACTTTGGCTGGAAGGCCTGGGGTAATGATTGGAGCCCAGAGTGTCTCTGGAGATGCTGCATGAGAGTTTTCGTTGCTGCTTCAGTGGCTGGGAGCCCCACTGGTCGATGTGGAAGCCAAGCGAGATGAGCTGGAATGTGTAGGGGGTTGCTGGGTTCTGCACTTAGGGATATCTAGGGAGGAAAAAGATATCACTAGAGTGAGAGTCGTTAAAACATCCAAAAAAGCTATATAGTTAAAATTATTTAAATGATAAAAAACGATTTTATAAAATCACCGGGCTGCATGGGATGTATTGAGTTTCCCAACTCCACCACCTCCCCCCCACCCCGGTCCCCACCATCTTCACCTTGAGTTACTAAGTTCCTTAGTCTCCAAAGTGCTCTTACAACTATATTTCATTTGAATCTCAAGAAAATTCTGCGACGTAGGTAGGGAGGTATTAACATCTCCGTTTTACAAATAAAGGAAACCGAAGGACAGGTAGTTTAAGGGCCAGCTCAAGTTCATGGAGCTAAAAGGCATTAGAGCTAGATCTGGAGACTTGTGATTCTTAGGCCGGGTGGGTGTCGGTAGAGTTCCCATCGTTTAGCCTCCCTACTAACCTGGGCATGCACACAAAAGGCGAATGTCACAGGTTGACACTCCAACCAAAACTCACAGCGAGAAAGGATTTCTCCTCGACATCTGGCCGTGAGCGGAAAGAGGAAAGAATGGAGAGAACAAGAGAAAGAAATAATACGAGCTGAGCTTGCAGGGGACGGGAGGGACATACGCTCACCCGCATCTTGGCCCCGGCTGTGCGCAGAGCGACATAGGAGGGCTGGCAGATGTACAGATGCTGAACTTCCTCAAACACTGTCCCCCTCCCCGTGCACATTCAGCTGCCAAGTCCCAGCAGTCAGCTCATCCACTACATCCCTCTAATGCTCTGACAGCTATGTTTGCAACGCACAGGGTTTCTATTAATCCGGGGAAAATCCTACTTTAGACTGTCATTGAATCAGAAATTGCTTCCGCCGTGACTGCTGTCTCCAGCGAACCAGGTGCCTCTTCCTCCACAGAGATGTGCCACACGGGCTGGTCTCGCCCACACCCTCCGCCTGCCTCAGGTGCTCTCTTTACTCCTTCTCTAAATCTGTCCTTGGAGGCCCCCCTTCTCCTAGAAGCTTCAGTGTATTGACCCTCAGGGATTTCTGCCCTCAGCTGCATTCCTGAAGCCATTATTATCCAGACCCCTAACTTAGCACTGAACGTATGCTCTCGGGCGTTAGTACCCGTTTCTGAATGTATTGGGTTGGCCAAAAAGCTCGCTCGGGTTCTTCTGGAACATAGATAACCTGAACGAACTTTCTGGCCAACCCAATAATTATTTGTCTCCTGATGAGACTGTCAGTTCCCTGAGAACAAAGCTGGAGTCCCACACCCTATTGAATCTACAGTCCTGCCTTTAGTAGATCCATCCATGTTTGCTGGTGACTTTTCTGGGAAAGAGTAGGCAAAACTGGGGTTAAACAAAGCCAGTGGTTCGAATCCAAGAGGAAAGGGGGACGGAATGGGAGTAAGTCATCTTCCCATGTTTGAAGTTGTCAGTGTTGTTTCAAGATCAGCGTAGTCAGTATTTTTGTGTTGTTCTAAGATCAGCATAAGGTAAGAGAACAAACAGAAGCCTTCCTTTGTGTCATTTTAGGAACAATGAAAATAAAATAATACCTGTTGAATGGAGAAAAAGCCTAGCTTTCTGTGATACAAGAATGGGCTAGTAACACCTCATCTGTAACAGTTGCAAATTTAATCCTATTACAGTGCAAAGCATAATTTATCACTGTACTTGAGGAACCCTTTCTCCTAAGTCCCCCAGGGAGATTCACAGGCCCAGGCAGGCTCCCCTCAAGCTTTCCTCTTCCACCCTGGCACGTCCCAGGGACTCCCCCGCCCCCGGGACTCCCCCGCCCCCCTCCTCTCCTCCTAGTAACCGTCACCACCTACTCAGACTGTGGGTTTCTCATCCCTCCTAGATGGGTTCCCGAAGATGGTCTCGTTATGTCCACCTGTTGGGCTGCACCCCGCAGGCCTATGGGCCCTGCACTTGCCGGGGTTCAAGACTGAAGAAAGAGCCTGAGGTCAACAACAGAGACATCAATGGTTTAATGGATGGGGGAGCTTACATGTCTGAAGCAAGGTCCCCCCATTTGCAGCAAGCGGCAGACAGGATATGGCGGCAGTCTCCGCTCCCAGGGCGGTGGCGGTGGCGGTGGCGGGGGGGGGGGGGGGGGGGGGTTACCAGTTATAGGGAAAATGACGTCAGGTGGGCTCATTGGTTACCAGGGAAACCAGCAGAGAGGCACGCCCCTCACCACCCCTTTGATAAGAACAATCACTAGCTGGGGCGGAGGCAAGTACATAGGAAGGTCAGTCACGTGCGTCAGATATAGGTGACACAGGCCCTGGTAGGGCAGAGGACTTACAGAGAGCAAGAGAACAGCCATCTTGAGTGGCCTGACTATACAGGCTTCCTTGCTGTCCCTGAAAACAAGTTTGCAGACCCTTTTCATTTTAAGACTTTAATGTCCATCATTACAAGAGAAAAGACAAGATATAAGGGCAAAATATGGGGAAGTTATATAAAAGGGTACAAATCTGACAGTCTTGGGTCCTGGTCCAGCGCATCTGATGATCTGGTTAAAATAACTGGATATTTCTTTTACACTAACATTGGGTATTATAAGCAGAAAGGGCAGGGGGTCCCCGGAGAAAAGAGAAACAGGCATGGCTTGCTTGACACAAGAGAACCCATTTTGACCTAAGCCATTTTGTGATCTAAGCCTGGCCACAATGCTTGCCCTTGAACAGGTCTCAGTAATTAATGATCTTAAGGGAACAAAAGAAAAAGCAGTCAAGAAACAATGGTCCTGTGATAAAAGAGTCCTAGATTCTCAAGAGATATATGTAGACGTAGAGAATGGACTTGAGGACACGGAGAGAGGGAAGGGTAAGCTGGGACGAAGTGACAGAGTGGCATGGACATATATACACTACCAAACGTAAAATAGATAGCTGGTGGGAAGCAGCCACATAGCACAGGGAGATCAGCTCGATGCTCTGTGACCACCTAGAGGGGTGGGATAGGGAGGGTGGGAGGGAGACACAAGAGGGAGGAGATATGGGGATATATGTATATGTATAGCTGATTCACTTTGTTATAAAGCAGAAACTAACCATTGTAAAGCAATTATACTCCAATAAAGATGTTTTTAAAAAAAGAGATACATAACAATCTGATACATATCGTTGAGTGCATACATATCTCTGGGGGCAGAAAGTAAGGCCGCCACCCAGGTGGAGGATGGAATGATGACGTTGACCTTTTCAGACCCTCGTGACTTCAATCAGTTGAAGCCTGCACTCTGTCAACCTTCGCCCCAATTCTACACTGAATTTTCCACTGCTTAAGACCCTTCATGAATATGCGTGTATCCTTAGTTTCAAACTTCCCCAATTTTGCTATTCAGGGAGGCACAGCTTGGGAAAGATCCCTGGTGTTCTCCTTTCTTTTGGCTGCGCTGTGAGATCTTAATTCCTTAACCAGGGATTGAACCTGGGCTCTCGGCAGTGAAAGCATGGAGTCCTAACCACTGGACCACCGGGGAAGTCCCTCTCCTTCCTTGCTGCAAATAATAATTCCTTTCCTTCCTTCTCCCATTCTTTGGTTTGGCCATGTTTCTTGGCTCGACACCCACCAAAAGGCAAATCCAGTTTTTTGGGTAACACATCCACACCGGGAGGATGACACACCCCAACTTCATGGGGACAGAGGCTCCTGTGCTTGGGACCCTCCCAGACCTCGCCCTATGTGTCTCTTCATCTGGCAGTACGTCTGTGTCCTTTATCACATCCTTTAATAAACTGGCAAACGTGTTTCCCTGAGTTCTGTGAGACGCTCTAGCGAATTAATCAAACCCAAGGAGGGGGTCGTTGGAACCTCTGATCTATAGCTGCTTGGTCAGAAGCACAGGTGACACTGGTGACTGCAGTGTGGGGGAGGAGAGCGGAGAGCAGTCTTGTGGGACTGAGCCCTTATCCTGTGGGCTCTGACGCCGTCTCCAGGTAGATGGTGCCAGAGCTGAGTTAAATTGCAGGCCACCCAGCTGGTGTTGCAGAGAACTGCTTGGTGTGGGGAAAACGCCCACACACTTGGTGACCAGAAGTGCCAGAAATGTGTGTTTTGTGTGAGAAGTAAAAGAAGCACTTAGGAGATAGACGGGGCTGAGGTTTTTTCGTACAACAGGAGGGAAAGGCTAGGGTTTTCCTTCACATTGGGGCTCATCAAACCTTTTACTTCCTATTCATCTTTGGCTGCTGCCTTGCTGTGAAATTCCGTCTCGGTCCTTCCCCCAGAAAAGTCCATTTTTTCAGTGCAGAGACTTAACAAGGACTATCTTAGCAGGATAGTTGAACCCCTATTTCAAGCGGTTTCAAGAACTTTCACTTCTGAGCACTTGGAGACCAGGCAAGACATATTTTACTACACTTCTATCCTACATGGGATTCTTCCCTTAAGAGCTTTTGCCTACAGCTCCACTGACTTTTTTTCCTTTTTTCTCTTTTTTAAAATAATTGTTTATTTTTGAACAGGTTACTTTTCTACATAGTTGAGTATTGGAAAGATACAAAAAGGGACAGTGAAAAAAAAATCTCCCCCACTCACCTCCGAGTCCTCCAGTTCTCTTCCTCAAGGGCAACCAAGATGATCTTTTTTTCCTGTGTATCCTTCCAGAGATATTTATACATTGCAAGCAAATATACACATAAAATGCAAATATATTCTCCCCCTCTCCTTTTTCATACAATTGGTAATATACCATCACTTTTTGTTCACTATATATATGAGAGTATGCGTATGTGTGTGTGTGTGTGTGTGTGTGCCTGCATGTATGAACAGTACTTAAAGAACTTCCTTGGGGACTCCCCTGGTGGCACAGTGGATAAGACTTCGCTCTCCCAACTCAGGGGGCCTGGGTTCGATCCCTGGTCAGGGAACTAGATCCCACATGCATGCCGCAGCTAAGAGTTCATATGCCACGACTACAGAGCCTGTGTGCCGCAACTAAGGAGCCTGGCTGTCACAACTACGGAGCCCATGTGCTGCAACTAAGGAGCCCGCAAGCTGCAGCTAAGGAACCCACCTGCCACAACTAAGACCCGACGCAACCAAATAAATAAATAAAATTTTAAAAAGAAAGAAGCATAAGGGAACTTAAAAAAAAAAACTTCCTCAATCTTTCAAGGGTTGTATTATAGTCCATTTATAGATGAGCCAAATTTATAGCTATTTGAGCTGTTCACAATCTTTTGCTCTTAGAAACGATGCTGATATAATTTTTTTTTTTTTTTGGCTGTGCCACACAGCATGCAGGATCTTAGTTCCCTGACCAGGGATTGAACCTGCGCCCCCTGCAGTGGAAGTGTGGAGTCTTAACCACTGGACCACCAGGGAAGTCCCTGATATAAATTATTTTTACATATATGCAGGTCTGTCTGCCGTCACCTGTTTTCTGATGGGCTAAGGGTGTCGACAGCCATGCAATCTACCAGTAATTCCAGTACCGGAGCATCTTCACATAGAGTATTCCTTTCCTCAACCTGCTCCTAAAAAGACAGAATCGGGTAATTTAAATGTATATATATATATATATATATTTTTTTTTTTTTTTTTGTCGGTACGCGGGCCTCTCACTGTTGTGGCCTCTCCCGTTGCGGAGCACAGGCTCCGGACGCGCAGGCTCAGCGGCCATGGCTCATGGGCCCAGCCGCTCCGCGGCATGTGGGATCTTCCCGGACCGGGGCACGAACCCGTGTCCCCTGCATCGGCAGGCGGATTCTCAACCACTGCACCACCAGGAAAGCCCCTAAATGTATTTTTTTCATCAGTTGAACTTACTGTTCTTTTTCTAGAGATATTTACACAATAGTTTCTCTCCATGTTGCTGTCACGTTTTTAAATGGAAGGACATGGGAGAAGATGCATGGAAAGACATGCTTCACACATCAGAACTCTCTGGGGTTCTTTTCTTAGCCCACTTCCTGGGCAATCAGTGCCTAAATCTTCAACTGCTGGATTTATATCTCTCGCCCTGCTCTCCCCGCCAAGCTCTTGACTCATACATTCAGCTCCCTTCTCAACGTGCCTACTTGTCGTCCCGCAGGTACTTCATACCAACCATGTCCAGTCTCAGTAGGAGATGGCATGAACCTTTACACAATCGCCCAATCCAGATACCCAGGAGTCATTCCTACGCGGCTGGAGCCTGCCCCTCAGCCTGTTAAGTCCCTCGAGAGCACGAGGGCACGACTGGGTCTTGTTAGGGTCACACATCCCTCGAGCTCCCTCCAGTGGCTGTAAGATACTTGTTGGATAAATGAATACACATATGAACGACTTCTCCTTCTCTTTCATTTCAGGGCAATGGCTGAAACCACCTTGCAGGGGAAATATGAAGCAGGGAGAGAAAATTCCTATCTTCTGGCTGGATGTCATTTTATTGGGCACAGAGAAGGGAGTGAGAAAGGCAACAGGCTACTGAGGCTGAGTGACCCCAGAAAGAGGGGGGCTCCTCAGGAGGCTAAGGCCCAAGAAGGGCTGTTACAGGGAAAATTTGCATACCAGTGTGTATACTATACACCTGTGTCTGTCGCTCCCCAGTTGAATTTTTTTTGTTGTTCTCCATTTATGTTATTTGCAGACATTTGCAAATGATCACTGATACAAACAACACCATTCGATAAACCCATGGATCCCTTAAGAGAATATATCAGGTAAAGGAGTACTGTAAGTGGGGCTTCCCTGGTGGCGCAGTGGTTGAGAGTCCGCCTGTCGATGCAGGGGACACGGGTTCGTGCCCCGGTCCGGGAAGATCCCACATGCCGCGGAGCGGCTGGGCCCGTGAGCCATGGCCGCTGAGCCTGCACGTCCGGAGCCTGTGCTCCGCAATGGGAGAGGCCATAACAGTGAGAGGCCCGCGTACGGCAAAAAAGGAGTACTGTAGGTGGATATGGAAAACAGATAAATAGAATCACAACAATGATAGCCCTGCAGGGTGCCAATCACTCTTCTAGAAACACCACCACCAACAACAATAATAATTGCAAATATCTGGCTGCTGGGCATTATATTACTTCATTTAATCTTCCCAAGCCTGTGATGCGGTAAAAAAAGCTAAAGAAGGACTTCTCTGGCGGTACAGTGGTTAAGACTCTGCACTTCCACTGCAGGGCGCGCAAGTTCGATCCTTGGTCGGGGAATTAAGATCCCACATGCCTCGGGGCCAAAAAACCAAAACAGAAAGCAGAAGCAATATTGTAACAAATTCAATAAGGACTTAAAAAAAAAATCTGCCCTCAACACTTTATGATGACTCCCAGTTCAGGGGTGATGTGGTAATACCGTATGTAAATATGGATTATTGCGTTTGAAAGTCATAAAATCAGGAGTTTTTCATTTTAGTCATATAAACACAGCTTCGACTCACCTCTGTAAATTGCCTAAGCGTAGGCTGGGAGCTGAGTGACAAGTAACGGCCACTGGTGGGGATGAAGATGTCTGGGGAGGACCCCTCCCCAGAAGGGTTTCCTTCCAGGAGGAGAGTCTAAGCGGGGTGACTGCTCATCCTGGCTTCAGCTGAGTGGATGCTTCACCCCCGGGATGGAGCTGCTTCCTGCACTTTTCCATCTGGGGATTCTGTGCAGAGGACCCCTGCTGTCCTCTGTCTGCCTACGAGCCCAGAAGGCTGAACAGACGGTCTGATCACCCCTCCAGGTGACACCGACGAAGAGGGTGCTCTCTTTTCCTCCTAGCTTACTCTGCTTCTATGAGAAACAGAGGAAGGTATGAGGGAGAAATAATCAACACAGCTTTAAAGAAGCCACAGGCCTGTCTTTGTTCTTGGTTTGTCTTTAACTTGGGGTGAAACTGTCAGCTGTGGAGGAAGGCTAGGCAGAAAATTCTAGCCAGGGTTTTGAAACTTAAATCCATGATTTTGTGGGACTTCCCTGGTGGGCCAGTGGTTAAGACTCCATGCTTCCACTGCAGGGGGCGCGGGTTCGATCCCTGGTGGGGGAAATAAGATCCCACAGGCTGCACAGGCGTGGCCAAAAAATTAAAAAATAAAATAAATAAATCCAAGATTATGTGATGGCACCATTCAGCCTCCCAAGTAGGTGGCATAAAGTAGGAATGTGTTCCAACACATTCCAATGGTTGTTTGTTAGTAGGGATCATGAATTCATATTTCAAAACATCCATGTCTTAGAATATTGGCTTCTACTGTAGTTTGTGGTAAAATACCGTATTACAAAATGTTTTACACGTGCACATACATATATACTACATATACACGTATATATTTTAAACCCCAGTAATAACAGTGATTAAAATACCCGTCATAACTAATATGTATATAACTAAAAGTATCACATAACTCATAAACACGGTTCTTCTTTTCTGGTAGATCCTCAAGAGAAGCTCATTTTTGTCAAATACTTTGTGTTTAACTCTTCAGCAAAAAGAAGCAGCCATTTGGCCCCAGGGCAAGAGAAGCAGGTAGAATCACTCGTGTTGGAAATGCCAGGGTAATTTATTATGGGTAGCATGATCAAACAAGAGGCTACAAGACAGAACAAGTAAACTATGCTCCTTCAGAGGCAAAGGAGAAATGCAAAGACTCTAAGCAGTGGCCCTTCCTGAGAGTTAATTTTGCCCCCAGGATTCTTAGCAATTAAGCCTTTTGGTCTTGTAGGTATCAGAAATTAACAAAAGCCCATATTGTAGTTAGTAGGCGGCACAGCGGCACAAGACAGAATTCACAGCGCTGAGTTTAACACACGCTATTCCATCTGGGAGCGTGGGATCAAAAACCCAACACTGGTGACTTCCCGGGTGGTCCAGTGGTTAAGACTCTGCGCTCCCAATGCAAAGGACCCAGGTTCAATCCCTGGTCAGGGAACTAGAGCCTGCATGCCGTAACTAAAAATCCTGCGTGCCACAACTAAGACCCAGAGCAGCTACATAAAAAAGCAAAACACAAAACAAAAAAACAACCCCACACAGATGAGGAGTAATGAGCAGGCAGAAGATGTTATGGAGGCCAGGCAGGAAAAGAAAATATATGGCTTACATTTCCTATAGCTCTGGCTGCAACTATTCTTTACACAGAGGAAACTGTGAGAAAGAAGACAAAGAAAAGTGGGGAAAGTAAAAAAAAAAAAAAAAAAAGAAAGGTGGGGAAAGTAAAGGTAAAAGCGAGAAACCAAGCTGATTCCACAGGTTGGAGCCTCCTCCTGGCCACGCGGCTGACCGCTCAGCAGCGTCTCAGCAGCTGCTCGCCATCAACACTCTCACTGGTCCCTGCTGCCTCCATGATGATTTGGCGTGACTCTGACAGCTTCTGCTAGTTACTGAAGCTTACTCTGAGCTGAGCACTGTTGTTACTAACTCTATTCTACAGACGAGGAAACAGAGCCTCTGAGATTGCTAACAATTTGGCCCAAATCACTAAGCTGCTAAGACTGTGAGATCAGGCATTGAACCTAGGCTGTTTCAGTCCCTAGCCTGTGCTCTTGTTCAGCAAAGTGAAAAATAAGATGGTATTTAATGGGGGAGAACACGAACATGTATTGAGTACTTAATATATACCTGGCGGCATTTAGTCCTCGCCACAGTCCTGCAAGGGAGGTATCATTATTCCCATTTTATAGATGAAGAAACTGAGGCTCAGAGAGGTTAAGTAACTTATCCAAAGTTTCGCTGTTAAGTAAAAAAGCCCAGGTCTCTCAGACCGCAAAGCCCATACTCTTTCTTATTCTTCCTTCCAAATGGAATTCTCAGGAATGTCACTGAACTAAATAAATAAAAATCTCTCCTTTAGATATTTTTACCTCTGCACATCCAAACCAAACAGACATTATAAAACGAATACCTGGGGGTTTCATCAGAAATTGAAAGGAATCTATTAAAGACTGCCTGCAAGGAAGCCACTGCATAAACTGTGTTTTGTAAATTCTTCTGTTGTAATTAATTAAGTTTTCTAAAGTTCAAGAGGAAGATGGAAGACAGAAACCAGTTTTTATTGGTTTACAATCAGAATTCATGAATATACTGGCTTCTTTTTTGGTATAAGGAGAGAGCAGAGAGTAAATGTGGTAGGAAACTATGGGGGTCCACAGATCCAGAATTTAGCCTGGAATGGACTTTAAAGATGTAATTCAAACTTATAAATGGGGAAATGAAAACTCAAATAGCTTGAGTGACTGCTAGTTAACAGTAGAGCTGAGGCTAGAAACCTGGGTGTCCTGATTCTTAAACCATTATTCTTTCCATGACATGAACCAGGAATCACTTTAGAGAATATTCCTTTTTCCTCCTCTTTTGACCCAGACAGGGATGAAAAAGTGAGAAAGCTTAACAAAGCATTAAGGATCATACAGCATGATCAAGTGGGGTTTATCCCAGGAATGCAAGGATTCTTCACTATATGCAAATCAATCAGTGTGATACACCATATTAACAAAATGAAGGATGAAAACCATATGATAATCTCAGTAGATGCAGAAAAAGCTTTCCACAAAATTCAACACCCATTATGATAAAAACTCTCCGGAAAGTAGCCAACATTGTTCTCAATGGTGAAAAACTGAAACCATTTCCTCCAAGATCAGGAACAAGACAAGGTTGCCCACTCTCACCACTCTTATTCAACATAGTTTTGGAAGTTTTAACCACAGCAATCAGAGAAGAAAAAGAAATAAAAGGAATCCAAATTGGAAAAGAAGAAGTAAAGCTGTCACTGTTTGCAGATGACATGATACTATGCATAGAGAATCCTAAAGATGCTACCAGAAAACTACTAGAGCTAATCAATGAATTTGGTAAAGTAGCAGGATACAAAATTAATGCACAGAAATCTCTGGCATTCCTATACACTAATGATGAAAAATCTGAAAGAGAAATTAAGGAAACACTCCCATTTACCACTGCAACAAAAAGAATAAAATACCTAGGTATAAACCTACCTAAGGAGACAAAAGACCTGTATGCAGAAAACTATAAGACACCGATGAAAGAAATTAAAGACGACACAAACTGATGGAGAGATATATCATGTTCTTGGAATGGAAGAATCAACATTGTGAAAATGACTCTACTACCCAAAGATATCGACAGATTCAATGCAATCCCTATCAAACGACCAATGGCATTTTTCACAGAACTAGAAAAATTTCACAATTTGTATGGAAACACAAAAGATCCTGAAGAGCCAAAACAATCTTGAGAAAGAAAAATTGAGCTGGAGGAATCAGGCTCCCTGACTTCAGACTATACTACAAAACTACAGTAATCAAGACAGTATGGTACTGGCACAAAAACAGAAAGATAGATCAATGGAACAGGATAGAAAGCCCAGAGATAAACCCACACACATATGGTCACCTTATCTTTGATAAAGGAGGCAAGAGTATACAGTGGAGAAAAGACAGCCTGTTCAATAAGTGGTGCTGAGAAAACTGGACAGCAACATATAAAAGAATGAAACTAGAACACTCCCTAACACCATATACAAAAATAAACTCAAAATGGATTAAAGACCTAAATGTAAGGCCAACACTATAAAACTCTTAGAGGAAGACATAGGCAGAACACTCTATGACATAAATCACAGCAAGATCCTTTTTGACCCACCTCCCAGAGAAATGGAAATGAAAACAAAAATAAACAAATGGGACCTAATGAAACTTAAAAGCTTTTGCACAGCAAAGGAAACCATAAACAAGACAAAAAGATAACCTTCCGAATGGGAGAAAATATTTGCAAATGAAGCAACTGACAAAGGATTAATTTCCAAAATATACAAGCAGCTCATGCAGTTCAATATCAAAAAAACAAACAACCCAATCCAAAAACGGGCAGAAGACCTAAATACACATTTCTCCAAAGAAGATATACAGATTGCCAACAAACACATGAAAGGATGCTCAACATCACCAATCATTATGTGATTAGAGAAATACAAATCAAAACTACAATGATGTATCACCTCACACTGGTCAGAATGACCATCATCAAAAAATCTACGAACAATAAATGTTGGAGAGGGTGTGGAGAAAAGGGAACCCTCTTGCACAGTTGGTGGGAAAGTAAATTGATACAGCCACTATGGAGAACAGTATGGAGGTCCCTTAAAAAACTAAAAATAGAACTATCGTATGACCCAGCAATCCCACTACAGGGCATATACCCTGAGAAAACCAATTCAAAAAGTGTCATATACCACAATGTTCATTGCAGCACTATTTACAATAGCCAGGACACGGAAGCAACCTAAGAGTCCATCGACAGATGAATGGATAAAGAAGATGTGGCACAGATATACAATGGAATATTACTCAGCCATAAAAAGAAATGAAACTGAACTATTTGTAGTGAGGTGGATGGACCTAGAGTCTGTCATACAGAGTGAAGTAAGTCAGAAAGAGAAAAACAAATACCGTATGCTAAAACATATATATGGAATCTAGAAAAAAAAAAAGTGGTTCTGATGAACCTAGGGGCAGGATAGGAGTAAAGATGCAGACATAGAGAATGGACTTGAGGACACAGGGAGGGGGAAGGGTAAGCTGTGGCAAAGTGAGAGAGTGGCATGCACATATATACACTACCAAACGTAAAATAGCTAGCTAGTGGGAAGCAGCTGCATAGCACAGGGAGATCAGCTCGATGCTTTGTGACCACCTAGAGGGGTGGGATAGGGAGGGTGGGACGAAGACGCAAGAGGGAGGGGATATGGGGATATATGTATACATATAGCTGATTCACTTTGTTGTACAGCAGATACTAACACAACAATGTAAAGCAATTATACTCCAATAAAGATGTTAAAAAGAAAAAGAGTAAATAGGCATAAGGGATCTTATTGGGGTTTTAAAATGAAATGTTTTAAAACTGATTTATGTTGATGGATACACAACTTGCTAATTTCACTAAAAGTTATTGAATTGCACACTTGAAATGGGTGAATTAAATGTTTTGTAAAATATGCCTAAAAAAACCCCCCAAAACTATCAAGACACTAAGAATCAGGTTATCCTGGAAAGAGGTCAAGAAGGTAACTGCAGAGGCTGGAGCTAGCAAAGCACAGGAAAAGATAAGGTCTTATCTAAAGCAATTAACAGTAAACCGGCAATTAGAGGATTTTGTTACTTGTGTTTAGCTGAATGCTGTGAATAGCAAGCTTTTTGAAATTCTTGGCCAGATCAGAACCTAGAAAGTGAGGACTTCTAACCTCCGCTGAGTGTGAGACAAAAAGGTAGTTGTTTTTATACTTAACTAGGTAGAAAAAAGAAAAACAAAAACAGACGAGAAACAAGATATCAGCTGGGGTCCCTGGGGTCCCAATTCCAGGCCCTGGGAAGACCAAAGCTCACCCCCTCGGTTTTTGTGAATTGTCCTGAAGGGCTCTCTAGGTTTCTAGACTTCTTTTTTTTCTTTCTAATATTAGAAAGTGAAGTCATCCTTTATTCCTCTTTTCTTCACATGCCACATCCAATCTACCACAATGCAGAATATGATCACTCCTCACCAATACCACCGCTAACATGCTGGTCTGAGCTACCAGCATCTCTCCTAACTTCTTCCCCTGTTTCCATTCTTGCCTGCCCCCCCCCCTTTTCTTATGGCCGTGCCACACGGCATGCGGAATCCTAGTTCCCCGACCAGGGATATCGAACCCGTGCCCCTGGCAGTGGAAGTGTGGAGTCCTAACCACTAGACGACCAGGAAAGTCCCCGGTTTCTAGACTTTTGAGACCCTGCTTCCATGTGTAAAGTGAGTAGAATTTACTAGAGAGATGGAAGGCGGGGTTTAAATCCCAGTAATAGGGAATAAATTTGATAGGAATGGATGGGTTACTATCCAACACTAACCTGGCCCCTCTCCCCTTCCCTGTCTCAGCTTCTCTCCATCAGGCTGGCTTCTCTTTCCTGGTCTTATCTCTCTCCTCCCCTCTCTCTGCTCCCCCTCCACTCCCCTTGCAGGAGCAGAAGCAACAAGGTCTTCCTCTAATCTCCAGCCTCGGCAGGCTTTCCTCCTCTGGAGCCCAGGTGCCTGCAGCATCCAAGCCCTCGAGGTGTCATCCCTCCCTACAAGCCCCTCAGCGGCTTTCCCCCGAGGAGACAGCTCCCTCCTTCCCCTTCCCAAAGAGGAATCGTGGGGTCAGCTGTTAAGATTTAACAAAAAAATTTTTTTCACGTCTTTACACAAGATCGGAAAATCTCTGAAGTTTAAGATGGTACCCGGCTGTCCTGTGGTGTTTATATTTTTCCATTGCTTTGTTCTGTATGGAATTTTGTTATAATAACTAATGGTAATGGGCATTTCCTGATATTTATATAATTTTGATAAACCACCTTCAAAATTACAAAGCGTTAGTGATCGGATCTAGGCTTTATTCCCATCTTCTATCAGTGATTCACTCTAAAAGGTGGTTCAATGAAGCAGCTATGATGAGGCAGTGCTAGAATTAAAAGGGAAATCAGGTACCCTTGCAGGCTTTGAGAACGCAAGCCTAATGATAATAGAAAACATCACCAACTCACAGCAATATACGTGGATTTGAAACTGTTTCCTGGAGAAGGTTTCCGATATGGGGGAGAACTCTCACATTTGAAGGCTCTAAGTAATGACAGGCAAAAAGTGAAAATGTCTCAGTGGCCTGACAGCCACGCCCTGGAGAGATGGCCTAAGGAATATTCTTTGTACTTTACATCCGTGCTTTTTTTTTTTCCTTCCAACTCTTCCATTAAAAAAAAACCAAAACATTTATTTATGTATTTTTGGCTGTGTTGGGTCTTCGTTGCTGCACATGGGCTTTCTCCAGTTGTGGCTAGTGGGGGGCTTCTCTTGTTGCGGAGCACAGGCTCTAGGCGCACGGGCTTCAGTAGTTGTGCCTCGTGGGCTCTAGAGCGCAGGCTCAGTAGTTGTGGGGCAAGGGCTTAGTTGCTCCGCGGCATGTGGGATCTTCTCGGACCAGGGCTGGAACCCGTGTCCCCTGCATTGGCAGGTGGATTTTTAACCACTGCGCCACCAGGGAAGTCCCCAACCCTTCCATTTCACAAAGCTTTAACTTCTCCAAGTATCAAATACCCCTTTGCCACTTAGAGGGGCAAGGAATACTCCAGTGTTCAGGCCTCAGGCCCTTCCTGGGCTTTGGTGATCTGTCCTTCTCATCCTGGCTTTATAACGTGTTCCCCTAAGTTTGCCTAGTCACCTGTTTCTCGAGTTCCTCCTGAATCTTCCTAGATAAACCTGTCTAAATGATGCAAGGATTTTCTATCTAATCAATACGGGATTTTCTCCACTGCAATCACACCCAGGCTGTGTCTACCACACTCTCTCTACAGCTGCACTTGTTGGAGTTTTATTTACTCCCTACTTTTCTTATGTCCCCTAATTGAATTTCCTCAATACCCATTTCCTCTCCTCTCAGGCCCCACTGCCACTACTTCTTCATTTTCACAATCACCTTGCCTCATCTAGGAGGTTGCTCTTTTCCTCTGAGGGATGTGGTGGGCAGTGGGGCAAACTGGCACCTGGGGGGAGGGGGCCTTAGCCGCCTGCAGCCTGTGGTCCAAACAGCAGGCTTATCACGGACACCATTACAGAGTCAAAAATCCTAGCTCACTTTTGGAGGGTTTAATTATGCCTTGTGCTCCTCAGAACTAAGCAGAAACAGGGATTCTCTTTTTTTTTTTTTAACCTTTTTTTTCTTTTTTTTTTTGGCCTCGCCATGAGGCATGTGGGATCTTAGTTCCCCAACCACAGATCGAACCCGCGCCCCCTGCAGAGGAAGTGCGGAGCCTTAACTACTGGACCAGCAGGGAAGTCCCCAGAAATAGTGATTCTAATTAGCATATTTACAGAAACAATACAAGTAGATCGATACAATTGTACACTTCACTTATTAATAGCTTAATGGTTCTCCATCACTGTTTAATTTGCCCTGGCTTCCCTTTCAGCTTTAATTAGCACAACTTTTGAAGTTGTTAATTTATAATGACTATTTTCACTTAAGCAAGGCCTGCTAGTGTGTGCCAGATGGTAAACATCAAAAACCCAGAGGGAAGGTTTCTGTTTAGCCTTCGATTTTTGTTTTGTTTTTATTAAGCCAGAGAAAGCTTCGATTGTGCTGATAATTTGTAAGCATACATCACCAACTTTTATCTTCCTTCAAATTCCCGGTTCTCCCCCAGATATGTCTTCTACTTCTGGCCTAGGAGGGGCCAGGGAACTAGGCAGAAGCATGCCTGAATGGCTTGGGTGATAAGCCTCATAAAGTTATTTTTCTCAATTAATGGTTTTCACTGACAATTTTACTGCTCTATTTTAAGCTTCCCCATTCCCTTGGGCATCTGTACATATGTCTGTGATAAGCCTCATCCAGTCCAACAAAACTGGCTCCTCAGAATACAGACTACCCTATCTAAAAAAGCTCATCTCTCTTTTTGGAACATAACACTTGAAAATGCATTTAAACAGAAAGTAATTGAGCTTTAAAGGAGAACTATAAAAGTGATTTATTCATGAGTACACACTTATTCCTCTCCCAATTGACACCCATTTTATATTAATTTTCCTTGAGTGTGTATCCGCAGCCTTTTTCTAAATGTTTACTACTAATAGAAACTGTTTATTCCACCCTTATTCCCTTCAACTTTGCTCCAAAGATTCTCATACGTGCTGAAAGGGATCTATTGGGGGTACAGAACCACAATGTGGGAAAGTCTGCTATGAAATAATAATGCTCCCTAGTCATAATCACTGACTTTTATTAGGTAGTCAATTAGCTATTTTTTAATTAGGGAAAGAAAAGAAAATTCTTAATTCATTTTTTCTGAAGTTATTTGAAATGCACTTTTATAATCATGTTCCACTGGTGGCAGGAAAGCTATGAAAATCATGCCTTTTTCTTAGATTAGTGGAACCTTCACTGTACAGATAAGTAATTTCTATAGAGAAATTTCTATAGGCTCTCCTCCCCCCACCCCAAAGGACTCACAGAAGAAGAAAGAACCAATGATAATAATGCTCCCTTTATACTGTACAGTTTTCAAAGCAGATTCATACACATCAGTTCATCCAAGCTTTTCTCTCTCTTTTTTTTTTTAAACAGGTGGGAAAACAGAGGCTCAGAGAGATAAAATAAAGGGCATCTTCAAGGTCACACAGCTAGTCAGTCAGTGTCAGAGACTAGGATTTAAACCACCACTTGATGATTCTGATTAAAAAAAAAAAATTCAGGGACTTCCCTGGTGGTCCAGTGGTTAAGAATCCGCCTTCCAATGCCTGGGACGCGGGTTCGATCCCTGGTTGGGGAGCTAAGATCCCACATGCCCCAGGGCAACTAAGCCTGCGCTCAGCAACTTCTGAGCCCACACGCTGCAACGAAAGATCCTGCAGGCCGCGACAAAGACCCTGCATGCTGCAACCTACACCTGACACAGCCAAATAAATAAATTAAATAAATAAATAATTTTTTTAAAAATTAAAACAAACAAAAACACCAAATTCAATCTTGCGAATAGGATTAGAGATCCAGCAATTATCATTAACATTATGTTGGGGAATCTTTTGTAAGAAATACTTACCAGTGACTGTGCTTTTCCTAGTTTAGATCTGTCCTGTGATTTATTTTTCTTATCACGTGACTGTCGGTTGAAATCTGGAGTCATTTCGTGTCTTTTCCTTCTTCTGTAAATTGGAAAGCATTGGAAAAATTATAAATATCATTTTAAAGCTTTGGTGGTTGGCATAGCTGTTTGTCCATTTGATTTTGTTGTACCTGTGGTTTAAAAGATTGTCTTCACTCAACTGGAAACAAGCCAAATATCTATCAATAGAGAATGGGTACAATAAACTCTGACACATCCACACAATGGAGGACTGTGAATTGTAAAAAGGAAGGCAGAATATTTCTTTATATAACTGTGGAGTGATCTCCAGGATATATTGTTACATGAAAAAAGAAAGGGGGATAAAGTGGTATGTATTGTGTGACACCATTTCTTTCAGAAAGGGGTGTGTGTGTGTGTGCGTGTGTGTGTGTATTTGTTTATATATTTTTTAATGGAAGGACTGCACCACGACATTTTGAAAACTAGTTACCTATCAGCAGGATTCCTTTGTGGTCCAGTCAGGAACAGGGAACAGTATGGAGGGGTCGGAACAGAAGCTAGACTTCTCCAAATACACTTTGTTTTGTGTATCTGACTCTGGAACCATATCAAAATTATAAAATAAAATGAAGGAAGGAAATTCCCAAAAATCTAAAAACAAAATGAAACAAATGATCTTATCTCTCCAGTTGGTGGCATTACCCCACATAAAGGAATTACTTCGTGGGACTTTAACATAGTAATTTGTCTGAATAGTCTTAGTAGAATATATCCTAAGGACAAAAACACAGGCAAAGAAATTTTAAACTGTTTTCAGTAATCCTGTTGTTTGTATTAATACTAATATTTGTTTTCTAAAACTATTGTATGTAATAGGACAAAGTAGGGATCCACAAACTACAGCCCAGAGGCCAATGCAGACTCATGCTTGTTTCTGTAAATAAAGTTTTACTGAAACACAGTCATGCTTACTTCTTTCATATGGTCAATGGCGATTTTCAGGCTGCAGTGTTGGAGTTGAGCAGTTATGACAGAGATATGCCCTGCAAAGCCTAATGTATTTGCTGTTCAGCCCTTCCCGGAAAAAGTTTGCCTAAAATAATGGACCAAGGCAATGATCATCAATGGCCACTAACATCACAAAAAGAGAGACAAACAGAAACCTTGTGCCTCATGATGGAAGTACCTGAGCATTATATACTCAGGCCTCCAGATCTGAAGACTGGTACTTGTACAGGAGACAGAGGAACATGCTGGGAGTACAGTCCCCAAAAACCAGAAGATGAGAAGGTCTGTAGGATAAATGACCTGATTTCTATAACAAACAAATTGCAAGGGGAAAAAAAGTAGGGCAGAGAAGAAACCTATGGATCAAAAAAACCCAAAAAACTTAAGTGACACATGGACCAAATGTAATATGTAGACCTTATTTGGGACCTGATTAAACAAATCAACTGTTTAAAAATATCAAACCCTTATGAGACATTCAAGGAAACCTGAAAACCGACTTGATTCTTGATTGATTATATTAAGGCATCATTCATTGACTTAGAAGTGATATGGTATCATCTTATGATTTTTAGACAGAGTCTATCTTTTAAGGAGAGGCCTTGAAATATGTATGAATGAAATAATATGACATTTGGATTTGTCTCCAAAGTAACCAGGGGGAACAGCAGAGTGGGTGAGGAATGAATGAAACCAGACAGGTCATGTGTTGAAAACTGTTAATGCTGGATGGTGGTTATAAGAGGTTCTATTCTCTTTACGTTTGCATATATTTGCAGTTTCATTATAAAAAGTTTTATTGGGACTTCCCTGGCAGTCCAGTGGTTAAGACTCCATACCTCCATTGCAGGGGGCCCGGGTTCAATCCCTGGTCGGAGAACTAAGAGCCCTCAAGCTGCGTGGCCAAAAAACAAAACAAAACAAAACAAGACCAGCTTTGCCCAAATATTTCCTGATACTTAATTTTCAAAAATTTCCACCAGCTTTTTTTTTTTTTTTTTTTTCCCGTACGCGGGCCTCTCACTGTTGTGGCTTCTCCCGTTGCGGAGCACAGGCTCCGGACGCGCAGGCTCAGCGGCCATGGCTCACGGGTCCAGCCGCTCCATGGCATGTGGGATCATCACGGACCGGGGCACGAACCCGTGTCCCCTGCATCGGCAGGCGGACTCTCAACCACTGCGCCACCAGGGAAGCCCTCCACCAGCTTTTAATTAAGAAATTTCAAACATACAGAATAGTTGAAAGAACAGTAAAGTGATTACCCATATACTCTCCAACTAGATTCAACAACTGATAACATTTTGCTATTTTTGCTTCATCTCTGTGTATGTGTATATATATTTTCCCCTCCCCTGGGCCATAAAAATGTAAATTGCAGACACTTCATCCCCAAATACTTCACTCATCTCCTAAGGTAAAGACATTTGCCTACCTAACCACACTAGTGCCATCATACCTTAGAAAATGAGCAGTAATTCTTTAATGTCATTTTAATATATGGTCCATATTAACTTTCTGCAATTATCCCGAATGCCCATTATAGTCTTTCTTTTTTGAACCAGATCCCGCCTAGATTCCAACTGCATTGGTTTGTTAAGTCTCTTATGTCTAGAACATTTTCCCCCGCCTCTTTTTTCCCCCTATGGCACTGACTCTTGGAAGAGTTCAAGCACCTGGTCTATTTTGGTGAATGTAGCACATGCACTTGAAAAAAAATGTTTGTGGAATTGTATGTTTATCTTTTAAAATCTTTCAGATTTTGCTTTCTGTACTTTTAGGCTTTGTAATTACGTACATATGCATTGCAACAGTTATGTCTGTCTGTTTAGTTTATAGATCCCTGTATCATTATGAAATGTCCCTCTTTTTGTTTGGGAATACTCTGTCTTTATGTCTATTTTAACTGATATTAACGGTCATTCTAGCCTTCTTATGCTTCCTCTTTGTATGGTACATCTTTTTCTACCACTTTATTTTTAAGCCTAACTGTGCCTTAGTATTTAAGGTGTAGCTCTTGTAAAAAAGCATATAGTTGGTTCTTGCCTTTTTTACCCATTCTGATAATCTCTGCCTTTTAATTGGAGTGTTAAGTACATTTAATGTAATTATTGCCTTTCACAAATAGTATTTGAGTCTCACAGAAAACTCAGGAGACTATTGGTTTTTCTCAGGTTAATGTACCATTCACATGCCTAGGTAACTAAATTTGCCTCTCTCTAATTTACCAACCTAGTCCAGACTAAGGGCCACATACAAACTTAGACACTATCCTCAGGGATACACCGACCAATACACAGTTAATACATTCACAGTGGTTCCAAATTCAAGAGTTCAAAAGGATATACAGTGAAACTTTCCTATCCATCCTTGTCTCCAACTTACTGTTCTCCTTGAAGGCAAATGGTAGTATCAGTTTCTTGTGTTTATTCCAGAGATATTGTATGTATATAAAAATATGAATGTGTATATATGTATCTTTCTCCTCCACCCATTTAAATGTAAACAGTAGTATTTCTTTCAAACTCTGTTTTATACCTTGTCTCCCCGCCATCCCCCTCGAACTTTCTAAATTATCAGCAAACTATTTAGACTTTTTCTGATACAACTAGATGAATGTGAATTTCATGAATCAAAAGGCTACACTTCCTTTGAAATCCACCATTTAATGAGTATTGCAATGATAGTCAGTGGTAACAAAGATGAGTAAGGCATAGTCTGTGCTCTCAAAGAGCTCAATTCTTGCTTAATTAGGGATACCACTCTCATCTCACCTCCAAAGGATCCCAATGTAATTTGAATGTCCCTAAGTCATCAAGCCTTCTAGGATTACCCTTTCCTTTTTTAGCCAAATAATATCCTTTTAGAAGCCATCCTACTAAAAAAAAAATGCTTACTTACTATGAGTCAGGCACTATTATAAGCATGCTACATATATTAATCCTCACAGTGATCCTGTGACTTGGGTATTACTACTATTGCCATTTTACAGAGGCGGAAACAGGCACAGAGAGGTTAAGGGACTCCCCAGGGTCACACAGCTAGAAGTGTGGGAGTCTGGATTTGAACCCATGCAGTATGGCCCCTGAGCCTGTATATTGTCACTATCTTATGCTGCCTTGATGTTAATCTGTTGAAATAGAACCTAAAACTATGAAAAATGTATTAAAACATTTTTAACTTTTGTTTCCTTAATTTCTTGTTTATCCTGTGTGCGTGCATGTGTGTGTGTGTTAACAAATGAACAGATACATATGTACATACAGATGTATATTTTCTTACTCTCTTTTCTTTCTACATTATGGGTAGGATACTAGAGACACTCTTTTGCAATTTGCTTTTCTCACTTAACTATGTACCCTGGAAATCACTCCTTACCCGTTCATAGAGATCTTCCTCATTCATTTTTACAGTTGCCTAATACTCCATTGTGTGAATGGACCATACATAGTTTATTCAACAAACACTCTCCTATATATGGGCACTTAAGTTATTTCCAATATTTCAAAGTCATAAACAATACTGCAATAACTATCCTTGTGCTGATGTACTTTTGGTATTTTCAAGGTTGATTCCTAGAAGTGGGATTGCTGGGTCAAAATAAATACAGATATTTTTTGCTGGATGCTGTACAATTTTTCTCCACAAGGTTTGCGCCGATGTATATTCCCACCAACAGTGTATGAGGGTGCCTGCTGGCCCACAGCCTCACCAACAGAATATATTGTCAAACTTTAAAGTTTTTGCCGATCAGAGAGTTGAAAAATGGCATAGTTTGCAACGTTGTGCAAAAAGCAACACTGGGAGGATAAACCAGAAACGCATGAGATTGGTAAGTGGGAATGGAGTGGAAAAGATGAGTGTGAGGTAGAGTGGAGGAGATGGAGGGGGTGATTCTCTGAGTCCACCTTCTGTACGCTTTTTGTATAGTTTTACATAGTTTTAACTCTAGAATCACGTAACATACTCACATGGGGAAAGGGATATTTAAAGAAAAGAACCCACATGACTTTTGAACACAGTAGTATGAGTATATACCCAGGCTAAAGGCAAAAGAACCAGAAACAAATATTGAATTCTAGTTAGTAGATTTGTTTCGATAATGATATGAGTTAGCAATTCTGAAATTACTTTCAGAATTTGTTAAGTAAATATATACTCTGTGTATGTACTATATATAATACATTTTATATAAAATTATATATGTACATATAATATATAATCAAAATTATATATGTATATATATGGAGATATGTATATGGAGATTACATATTTGTATATCCCTTCCTCTGTCACAGAAGGGAGATACAACTGTGGAAAAGGAAAAGGAAAAGACTAGAATGAACCTTATGGTACTGGATTGGAATTTGAGGTATTAAAATATTAAAAGAAGCTGTAAGGAAAGCATTACAGCTACAAAATGCAAACAAATCCTAAAGAACCGGACAAATTTACCAATAATGGTTCATTTACTTTTCAATTACTTTTTGCTTCTACGTAGTGAAAAGCATTTGTATTTCACAGTAAGTTCTGTTTTCATCTTTTCATAGACTGAAGTGCCAGTAGATTGTTTCTAAAAGCAAAAGAAGTGGAGAAGGGCATGACTCTCACCCTTGCCAGCTTTGCTCAATGGGGTCACAGTTGTCCAGGTAATTGAAGCGAATGATATCAGTTGGATGTTTGTCAGAGGATCGCCAGGGTGGGAGTTCTTTCTCCCCTGGGTGGTTCTTCTTTCTCAAAGAGGAAGAGGACCGGAAAGCTGATGAAGGGGATGGCTTTTCCTCTGGAGAACTGCTTGTAACTGGTTGAACATCAGCGATCACAAACCCATCTTTTGGAGGTGTCTAGAAGAAGAAAATTAATTATTTCTGTTCCCCAAATACTATAATAATAACAGAAGTAAAACAAAGAACATCATCATCACCGTGATGGCAATGATAACGGTGACGACGATTATAGCAGCCACCAACCCAGGACTACTTGCTATGTGCCAGGCACTGTCTCAGAAGTGTTCATGCGTTACTTTATTTAACCTTCACAATAACTCTAAAAGGTAATTGTAACGACTCCCATTTTACAGAAGAGGAAACTGAAATAGGATAAACTAATTAATTTGCTCACTACTACTACATAAGTATTGACCCAGGGTCAGAATTTGAATCCAGGACTATCCTGCTTCAAATCCACACACTGAACCTCTCTATCCTGAACTGTCCCCTCTCCTACAATATCATTGTACAGTTTTCCACAACTGCAGTTAATTTATTCATAAAAATATACACATTCTAAAAAAAGTACCCCAGCCCTAAGTATACCTAAAACAGAGACAATTTCGATTATGTAGGGGTAGACTTCATAGATTTTATCAGTTATCAAAACTTCAGCCATTTGCAAAGAATACTTCTTTTTTTTTTTTTTTTTTTGTGGTACACGGGCCCTCACTGTTGTGGCCTCTCCTGTCGCTCCGTGGCAATGTGGGATCTTCCCGGACCGGGGCACAAACCTGCGTCCCCTGCATCGGCAGGTGGACTCTCAACCACTGCGCCACCAGGGAAGCCCTGAATACTTCTGCTTTAATTGCCCAAAATGAAAATCTATTTTTGGTGTATAAAATTCATAAGGTTTTTATGTGGTTGTAGCCTAAGGGAAGTGGTAGTGGTATGCTGAGAAGCCATTAAAGGTTTAATTTTTGTTCTTCAAGAGATTAGGGAAGCTTTGCTCAGTAAATTGGTTTGCTTGACTTGTTTGTGAAAATTTAAAAATTCCCCAGTCCCTCCAAGCAGAGTCAGTTAATTTCTTATCCTTGTTTCAACTGTTCTTTGTATATATTTCTACTACCAGATAGCACTTAGTATTCAATGTTGTAATTATTTGCTTGTTTGTGTCCTGGGTCACTAGACTAGGCTTCCAGAAAGCGGGGTTAAGACCATTGTACTCTTAGCACCTAGCACATAACAGTATTTAATAAATATTTACTCATTTAGTGAGTGATTGCAATTAATAGAGTAAGAAGACATTTTATATTTATATAACTGATGGCTCATTACTGGTTTAGTATTCAATATTTTGTGCAGATCTCATTTTAAATGGACATTCAGGGAATTCCCTGGTGGTCCAGTGGTTAGGACTCTGTGCTTTCACTGCCTAGGGCTCGGGTTCGATTCCTGGTCAGGCAACTAAAATCCCAAGCCACACAGCGCAGACAAAAAAATGAAATAAAAAAAAGTAAATAAAATGGACGTTCATTTCATTTCTCTGAGTTCATATTGAATGAAATCTGTCTGTTTTTGCTGGAAGAGGTCTTGTTTAACACCATTGGGAATAAATAATACATAATAATAAAAAGCAATTTCAGGGAAGAAAATTTAGGCGTGTATGCTACTAACTATATATAAATAAGCGTCATTAATTCTGAAAAGTACACAATATTTGACCCATTAACAGAATAGGTAATAAAGAAAAACTGATGACTTCTCTATTAAGTAAACAAAAATCTTATTCCCTTTACCCAAAGTCTTTTTGAGAATTTTTAAAATCGTGAATGTTGAAAAAATTTTGAATGCTTTTGTTTGCATATATTGAAATGACCATACATCTTTTCTCTTTTATTATGTGAATTACATGGATTGATTTTTGAATATTATGCCAACTTTATTCTCCTTGGATACATCCCACTTGGTCATCATTTATTATTCTTTTTTTATATATTACTGGATTTAATTTGCCAATATTTTTAAAGGATTTTTATGTCTGTGTTCATGAGGGGTATCGGTCTGTGGTTTTGTTTTGTTTTCTTTTAAAGTCTTTATCTAGTTTTGATATAAAGGTTATGAGTTGGGCAGTGTTCCCTCTTCCTCTATTTTCTGAAAGAGTTTATGTAGAATTGGTATTAAAATTGGTATATTAAAAAGTACTACCTACAGAAATTTAATACTAAGCAAAGATGTGGCAATTTTCTTGCATCAGAACTATTCATTATTTTAAAATATAGTTATGCATAAATATTTTGTGGAGAAAGAGTTATTGCTGAAGACGAAGCATTAAAGTCAGTGTTATATATAATACTCAAAACCTTTTTTCATTCTACAAGTTGGTTAATCACTTTTCTCTCCTCTGCCTCAGACCAGCCCATGCTTCAGCCATTGAATGCCATTTCCTGCCTACAACTGAGAATGAGAGTCAAGAAGAGCCTCATGGGGACTTCCCTGGTGGCGCAATGGTTAAGAATCCGCCTGCCAATGCAGGGGACATGGGTTTGAGCCCTGGTCTGGGAAGATCCCACATGCCGCAGAGCAACTAAGTCTGTGTGCCACAACTACTGAGCCTGCATGCCTAGAACCCGTGCTCCACAACGAGAAGCCACCGCAATGAGAAGTTCATGCACGGCAACGAAGAGTAGCCCCCGCTTGCAGCAACTAGAGAAAGCCTCCGTGTAGCAACGAAGACACAACGCAGGCAAAATTAAAAATAAATAAAATTTTTTTTAAAAAAAAGAAAGAAAAGTGTTTTGATAAAAAAAAGTCATAGCTATTGTAATTTTTAAAATAACTTGTCTACCAGTTCAGTTTAAAAATTTCTTTTTTTGGCTTCCCTGGTGGCACAGTGGTTGGGAGTCCGCCTGCTGATGCAGGGGACGCGGGTTCATGCCCCGGTCCGGGAGGATCCCGCATGCCGCAGAGCGGCTGGGCCCGTGGGCCATGGCCGCTGGGCCTGCGCGGCCGGAGCCTGTGCTCCGCAACGGGAGAGGCCACAACAGTGAGAGGCCCGCGTACCGCAAAAAAAAACAAACAAAAAAAATTTCTTTTTTAAAGAAATCCTCATGGAGAACACCAATTATTGAACTCAGAAAGACTAGTTTTATCATTGCAATTATAACAATATTAATTATGCATAGTTTATTACTCTACTAAATGTAGATGGATTCTTCTTCGAGCAAACAATAGAACGAAACCTAAGTGAGCACGCTAAACAGTCAGCTCAGGAGCTGACTCTTCATATTTCAAATGGATTCTTCAATTTGAAAAGGATTCACTGCAGCTTTTTTACAGAAAACCCCTGTGGTTTAAAAAATGATTAAAAAATTTTAATTTACACATAATTTTTCAGGAACTCATGTACTGTACAAAACAATGCATAACTCCGTAAGTATATATTAGATCATGCCATAAAGAAAAAGCTCATAAAAATTTCCCATAAGTTACCTAATTAACTGTGACTACAAGAATGAACATAAACATTGGTTATAAAGCATGCAAAACCACTAGAAAATATTATGCTCAGATTATTTACTTTTTATGATTATATGTACATGCTTTACATTGCTAGTTTCTAGGGTAAAAAGAACTTTAACATGCCCATATGCCCTTCCCTAATTACTAATTTATTGCAAAACTCTTCTTTATAAATGATACAAAAATTAACTTCAGCTCGTCTGGTAGAATCATAGACAATTTGAATCAGTTACGTAAAGTGTGATGACCCATAGGTAATAAGGACAGCACACTCCCCCAGAATACCAGTGTCAGAACTCTGTGGTATAGGCGCCAGAGACACAGAAATCCAGGAATCTGAAGAGTGAGGAGCTCCCAGTCCTAACCTGGGTGGAACTGTGGTTTGGCAGTGTCAGGTGACAGTTCTCAACTCACATGGATACCTTGAAAAGCGCCATCAAGTTCTCAGAAAAGGAGAATTTTAAAGTCACATCAATAGTATATTTCCTTTGAGTCAACTGCCTTCCCCAACTTCAAGATTGATCATTTAGTCTTAGTTCTAGAATTCCTACATAGTGGATGTTTGTAATTTTGTTGCTTCTTTCCCCAAATTTACCTTGGGCTTGGTAACATGGAGTTCTTTCACCATTTGAATATAGTGTTTCTTCCATATACCCTGCTCAAAGGGAGTTGGAGAGAAATTGATGTACCAGTTAAACCGTAAACATTTGAGCATCCAGAGCTGATCCAGTTCCGTTAAGTTCTTCCAATGCCAGCTCACCTGGAAAAACAACAAAAATTTAAAAAAAACAAAAACTATTCAGTTTACATGCTCACTTTCTCTAGGTTTTGAGCTGTCCCTTTCCACCAAATCACAGCTTAGTTACCTACTGCCTGAAGTGCTGCCTAGCCAGGCAGAAGGATTTTTTTAATGTTAATTCAGACTTAGAATCAGAGTCAACTAATGTTTATTGAGCACCTATTAACCATTCTCATAGCAACCTAAGGAGGGAAGTATAATTATTATTCTCATAATGCAAATGAGGAAACTGAGGCTCAGATAGACTTTGGAACTTCCTAAAGGTTCCTGAAGGTCTCCATATGAAAGTTATATGAAAGTTACAGAAACTCCGGTTGGCACATTGCTTATTCTTTTCATGATATGCTTCCTTTTTTCCCTCCATTCTTATGATTTAACTAAATATAAATTTTATGAAGGGAACACCATTGCTAATACTATATTGGAGTGTCCTAAATAGCCTTTAAGTTTCAATAGAGCATTAAGTATTTGTTCTATACATTCCATTTCCATAGCTTTAGTGTCAATCCTACACATCCAGCAAATAGTGGAGGTGACCCTAATATGTGTAGTAGTACTTATAATAATTTACTCCAGGTTTTGAGTAAGTCTTGTTAGAAACTAGAGTCGAGTCCATATATAAAGTTGAGACTAGGCATTCTATGTCTCTTATCAAGAGTTGCAAAGATGACAGCTAACCTTCAAACTCAAATTTCATCCTTGGAAAACTGGCCTATTTTTCAAGATTAACTAAATAAAGAATAATGTTTGAGTGCCCCCCAAATAAGCAGAACACTCTATAATGGAACTTGCTACCCATCCATCCATTTATCTATCCCTCTCTTCCTCCCTCCTTCCGTCCTATCATGTCTAGGATTGTTTTACGCGCTGAAGATGAGACGTGCAGGAGAGAGGCATGCCGGAGAGGGCACAATTAGAAGTAATGACAGGTTCAGGAGCTGGAAGGAGGAAAAAGCTTAGAGGATCTGATAGAGCCCTGCGGGCAGAAACAGAAATCACATCTACTTTGTTCAACCAGACATGAAACTACACAGACCTTAATCTCCGTATGGTTAGTTAACTCAATTCAATCGAGAGGTGAGGTTTGGGAAGGAGGGGATGGGGAGAAAAGTTGCTCAATTCTCACTCTTTTCCTCTGAAAAGAGGAACCTTAGATCAGGTTTAGACCTGGGTATTTAAGTTGGGGGTCCCCCCACCGGGGTAAATAAAGTATTCTTTTCGTTGTTTTTTGTTTTTTAAACTAAACAGGAATGAGGAGAAGGGTAGGTAAGAACTTTCAAAACTATAAGACAGGGACTTCCCTCGTGGCACAGTGGTTAAGAATCCGCCTGCCAATGCAGGGGACACAGGTTTGATCCCTGGTCCGGGAAGATCCCACATGCCAGGAGCAACGAAGCCCGTGCGCCACAACTACTGAGCCCACGTGCCACAACTACTGAAGTCTGCGCGCCTAGAGCCTGTGCTCTGCAACAAGAGAAGCCACCGCAATGGGAAGCCCGCGCACAGCAATGAAGAGTAGACCCCGCTCACTGCAACTAGAGAAAGCCCGCGCGCAGCAATGAAGACCCAATGCAGCCAAAAAAAAAAAACAAAGTTAACAAAACAAAACAAAAAACTATAAAGCATCCCCCACCATATTTTTAAACAGCTCATAGCTCATTTTGGTGCAATGACTTTACTGTTTACTTTAAATCTAGCGGAAGAACAACTGCTTCACAGTCAATTCTGGGAATAAAATACGATGCTGAAATCTTGCAAGACTGACATATGGTGCACATAGATGAGAGGATTAGTTAATTTAAAATAACATCTCCCTGGAATGATAACATTCTCATTGTGAAACACTTGGAAAATTCTGAGAAGCTTGAAGAAAAACAATACCCATAACCCCATCGATCAGAGATGACCATTATTAACAACTTGGTAGAGTTCTTTTCCTTGCCATCTGTTTCCTAGGCACATACAAAACAAAACTGGGAAACTCTGTATACAATTTAAAATCATGCTTTCTTCATTTTACACATAATAAGCATCTCTGTTCTTCCAAAACATGTTTTCTAATAGCTGCATAGTAATTCATCATATGACTGTATGATACTCTCTTATTATTGGGCATTTAAAATGCTATGTTGCGGACTTCCCTGGTGGCGCAGTTGTTAAGAATCTGCCTGCTAATGCAAGGGACACGGGTTCAAGCCCTGGTCCGGGAAGATCCCACATGCTGCGGAGCAACAAAGCCTGTGTGCCACAACTACTGAGCCTGCGCTCTAGAGCCTGCGAGCCACAACTACTGAAGTCCACATGCCTAGAGCCAGTGCTCTGCAACAAAGAGAAGCCACTGCAATGAGAAGCCCATGCACCGCAACGAAGAGTAGCACCCGCTCACTGCAACTAGAGAAAGCCCGGGCACAGAAACGAAGACCCAACACAGCCAAAAATAAATAAGTAAATAAATAAATAAATGTTTTTTTTTAATGCTATGCTTTTTTTTTCTTTTTAAATATTTATTTATTTATTTTCTTATTTGGTTGTGCCGGGTCTTAGTTGCGGCAGGTGGGCTCCTTAGTTGTGGCATGCATGTGTGATCTAGTTAGTTGCCTGACCGGGATCAAACCTGGGCCCCCTGCATTGGGAGCACGGAGTCTTAACCACTGCACCACCAGGGAAGTCCCGCTATGCTTTTTTTTTTTTTTTTTTGCGATACACGGGCCTCTCACTGTTGTGGCCTCTCCCGTTGCAGAGCACAGTCTCCGTACGCGCAGGCTCAGCGGCCATGGCTCACGGGCCCAGTCGCTCCGCGGCATGCGGGATCTTCCCGGACCGGGGCACGAACTCGTGTCCCCTGCATGGGCAGGCGGACTCTCAACCACTGCGCCACCAGAGAAGCCCCCGCTATGCTTTGTGACCACCTGGAGGGGTGGGATAGGGAGGGTGGGAGGGAGGGAGACGCAAGAGGGAAGAGATATGGGAATATATGTATATGTATAACCGATTCACTTTGTTATAAAGCAGAAACTAACACACCATTGTAAAGCAATTATACCCCAATAAAGACGTTAAAAAAATTGTTTCATTTTTGGAATAAGTAATATGTGTACATTAATGCTAAATTCAAAGATACCAAGGGGCACACGGTAAAAAGAAGTCTCTCTCATCCCTATCATCTAGCCACTCATTTCCCTCCCTGGATGTAACCATTGTTACCAGCTTCTTGTGTGTCATTCCAGAATATTAACAGATATGGATATACTCTTTTTTTTTTCTTTCCAAAATGGTAGGACAACTCTGCACTTTTGCTTTTTTCACTGATGATATATTGTGGAGATGGTTGCAACCGGTCCCCTATTAGCAGACACTTCCATTGTTTCCAACATTTTGCTACTACAAACTATGCTGCAATATTCTTACACAGACATAATTTTTGCATGTGTTGAAGTATGCCCATCAGACAAATTCCAAGAAGTGGAACTGCTGGGGCAAAGGGAATCTTTATTTAAAAATTGAATACTACAAATTGTTCTCCATCATGGTTGCATCAATTTTTCTACCAACAATATATGAAAGTGCTTGTTTCCCCACACCTCCACCAATATAAAATAGTATCATTTAAAAAAATGACTCAATCCATCTGAGTCATGAAAGATGGTATGATAATGAGGCTAAACATTTTACATATTTTAGAAATATTTGCTTTTCTTTCTGTAAACTACTTGTTCACTTCCTTTGCTCATTCTTCTGCTGGGTTTTTTTTTTTTTCTTAATGTAGATTTATAGTAGTTCTTTAAAAAATAAGGAAATTAGCTCTTTGCTATGTTTTTCTCCCTGTGTACTTGGGCCCCCAGCAGTGAAAGTGCAGAGTCCTAATCACTGGACCACCAGGGAATTCCCTCCTTTGAGTACTTTAATGGTTTCCTTTAATTTCATATCAATCTTTTATCCTTCTAGAATTTTTTTCCAGATAGCTGCCCAACTGTCTCAATACCATTCATTGAATAATTCATATATCCTACTGCATTCATTTTCTTAATCTTAAAAACTAAAGTTACCATGTTACATGTATGTGAATGCAAAGTAATAGGTAATTTCTGGTCTTAACGAGACTACGGAAAGAATCAACAAAATGACTATCAGTTTTATATCTTAAATAATATACTTTAATACACCATGGAATTGCTTGTAAGAAAATAATGGTCAGATCCTTTCCCAGCCTCACCCCTGTGAGCACATCTGCCCACTCTGAAGACTTTTAGTCTCATATTCTTTTGTAATTATTGCATAAGCACCTTATTTTAAGCTTTTCTATTTGTGAATGGCCCGCACTCTACAGTTTGGGATTTTACTGTAGTTCTGTGCTGTGCAATATTAGACTATTTTGCTGATGAACCATTACATACATGTGTATTTGTTTCCCCAGCTAGTTAATACTGTTTTGTGGACACTTAGTAGTGTCTTACACTTTTTCCCGCTCTTGAGCACTAAATGCAGAGTCAGACACAAAGGAGATGAGGGATAATTCAAACTGTACAGACTAATCATACTGAGCATCTCATCTACTTCTTGGTTTTGTGTACGTGCTGTTTTTCTTTCTCAAGTTTCAGCGTTTTGTCTTTACAAGATGCCATACACCGCTTCTTTGTCTTTACCTGTGCACAACGACAAAGGCTTCGGGGATCCAGGAAAGAAAAGATATATAAAGATAACACCCTTGGAAGCTTGGTAGTAAAATCCAGAGCTTCTGCTGGAATTTTTTCCTGAAGCTTTCGACAGCAGAACTTTTGCTGTGACAGGGAGCAGCGTTCTAACAGCCCTGTCAGGATTCTTCTCCTTTGAGAGTCTGTCCACTTGTCAAACTGGGGGAAAAAAAAAAAAGGAAAAGAAAATTTAAAAAGCTCCAGGTTTAGTCTGACACCAGAGATGCATTGTAAAAAGAAGAGATAAGAATGGCATAGAAAGTGAGTTTAGTAATTTATTCCTAATGAATAGCATGTATTTCTTTCCCTAACTAGTAAATTCCACGTTTTACCACTTATCTGCCCTTTCTCATGTTTGCATGGGTGAGCCCATGCAAGACTGGGGTGTGGACACAGAAGTGCACTTGACCTCAAAACTTGGAGTTACATAAAAACAGTAAGTTGACAGCTGGCCATATTCATAAACTGAGAATATATATACTTATAAAATACAGATCTTCCTCAACTTCTGATGGGGTTACGTGCCGATATATCCATCATAAGTTGAAAATATCATAAGTCGAAAATGCATTTAATACACCTAACCTACCAAACATCCTAGCTTAGCCCAGCCTACCTTAAACGTGCTCAGAACACTTCCATGAGCCTACAGTTGGGCAAAATCATCTAACACAAAGCCTACTTTATAATAAAGTGTTGACTATCTCATGTAATTTATTGAATACTAGACTGAACGTGAAAAACAGAATGGTTGTCTGGGTACAGAAGGTTGTGAGTGTATTCACTGTGTATCCTCATGATCGCGTGGCTGACTGGGAACTGTGGCTTGCTGGTTGCCCAGCATCATAAAAGAATATCCTACTGCACCCAGCTAGCCTGAAAAAAACCCCCAAAATTTACAATTTTAAATATGGTTTCTGCTGAATGTCTATCATTTTTGCACCATCATAAAGCCGAAAATTCGCTAAGTTGAATCACCCTAAGTCGGGACCGTCTGTACAACCTCAAGAGAAGACACTTGGGCAGCCTCTCTCCCCCAACAGTTTCTCTATTAACTCGTTAGTGATTAAAACTCCAGGACGAGAAACGAACCTTTGTGTTCACAATCGGAGATAAGGTATAGCAAGCAAATATCCCTGAGAAGGGGAATATACAAGGTTAAAGTTCTACTAATATGTAAATGATTGATATGACTGCAAAGGAAAAGGTGATAGGGGGACCTGGGAAAAAAGTACCAGAGATAGGAAGTAGATGCCAAAGCCATCTGGGGCATGCCAAACAAGAGCTTTGGTTACTTCACAATTTTCCTCAGAGATAACCCCAAACCAGTCCCAAGATCGGTGACTGATCAGAGGTAAGAACTTGAGGGCTGGCCAAAGCCAAAAGAAAGCCTCTTAGGGGAACACCTAGCAGCTGAAGGGGCCATTACCAGGGTCTAAATCTCTTTTCTTCTTTAGGCCGTTAGAGAAGAGAAAACAGGGAAGTTTGGGGCTACTTGTATTTTGTATACTATTGCATTTAACATATAGAGGTTTATTAGTTATTATAAAGTAATCAGAATTTTATAATAAACTTTAGTTGTAATCATAAAATACACTGACCACCTAAAAAGGCATATAAAGTAAAAATGTATTTTTTATAAGCCTTATGACAAGTCAACTTCGCTATAATCATGGGAGGTATCTTTTTAATTAGTAGGAATACTTCTTGATTAAAACTATTCACTGTTACAGATCTATTCAGTGACCCATGAATCTCACTTTGGAGACTATAATTCATGCACAGGGGGTGGGGTTGGGGGGCTGGGGAATCCTAAAATGAAAAAAAAAAACACCCCCAAACCTTAACTTACAAATACGTGAATAAAATGTATTCACGTGTGAGTGTTCCCAGATTTCTTCTGTGTTTGTTTCTGCACAGTCCATATTTCCAACTCCCATAAAATGAGACTTCTTTCCTTTGGGGTTGGATTATTAGAATGAATACAGAGAAGCTGGACCAGAACGGCCAGGGCCAGGGGAAGGGTCAGGCCCAAGAAGCTGCTTTCATCTATAAAATAAAGAGCCAACGGGGAGGCATACGGAGATAGAAGAGCTGCAGGGCTTGGGCTTGTAGGGAGTTTGAGGGGTTCAGACTATAATTGCCTCTGCAGCAGTTATAGAGTGTGAGAGAACTGGGGAATGAAGGAAGGAGATGTGCGAAGTATTGTTATGAGTTTTGAATTGGATCCCCTGTGATTTTTCTTTGAGAGACCAAATGAATATTGGTATTCATTTTTAAAATTGCTTTTGGGCAGTGCTATGTGGCTCTGTAGAAACTGAGCTACGTGGGGACCCAGGATGATTATGCTTACAAAATAATTTTTATGGGATATTATTAGCACTGCAAGAAATCAGAAATAACCCCAAATGCCTAACAAGAGTGGATCAGCTCAGCAAACTAATATATCAGCATGATAAGAGAAAGTATGGCATTACAGATGGATGGTGGATTTGGGAATGAGGCCATTTGAGTCTGACTAACAACCTCTTAATTTCTTCATTTACACATTAAGAATAATTATATCTAAATTGTAGGATTGTCATGAGGATTAAATAAAATATGTATAAAATTCCTAATATGGTGCATGATTCGTAGTCATGGCAGTTAATATTATAAAGTATCACAGTGATGTTAAAAATAATAAGTATGTGGGGTAAATCAATGTAAAAGGAATAGATATGCAAACAATTAAATTACAAAGCATAAAATTACCAGGTTTGTACATTGACAAGGACGGGAAGTACATTTCAAATGACTGAGGTTAGCTCAATTACTTTCCTGGATGCCCACAAAAAGAGAATGAGCTCAGATTGAAGAACAAGTGATTTAGAATGAATATAAAAGAACATTAGGATTATAAAATGCTGAAGAAATCTATAAGAGAAAACACTAAAACATTTTCCTCTAGAGATTAAAAAGATCATTACATTGGTTCCTCATTTATTTCCCTGATTACAACAAAGATAATTTATATTTGGCTTTGATTGGTGTTCTTTGCCTTGAGGGATTTTTCCTTTCTAATTGTGTTTATTTAGGCTAAAAGAAAACTAATTTGCATTCCTTGAACTCCTACCAATTGAAGGCGGGTAGATGACTCAGAAGAATGCTTAACAGTTGGGGAAAATCCCTTTGGAATTTAAAAGGTGCTAGGAATAATCCAAAAAGTAAATAATCCATGGAAGAGTTAAATGTACAGGAATTTGGTAATCTCCCAGTATCTCTTTTTTAATTTTAATTTTTTAACTGAAGCATAGTTGATTTACAATGGTTTAGGTGTATAGCAAAGTGATTGTTTTTTATATATATATCTATATATAGATATATAGATTCTTTTTCAGATTCTTTTTCCATTATAGGTTATTACAAGATATTGAATATAGTTCCCTGTGCTATACAGTAGGTCCTTGTTGTTTACCTATTTTACTTATGGTAGTGTGTAGCCATCCCAACATCTCTTGCATCAACTCTCAAGAAAAAAGAGCCATAATATTGTAGCCAGGGATCTAATGTGTGAGACTGGGGAGCAGCTAGGGTCACTTTCCTATCCTGGTAGGTACCTCACTTCACAGTTAGTTCCTTTTTAACGTTATATATTATATGACACTATGCTATATTACATTATGCTATAATATCTTATATCATATCATATTATATTTTATAATTATTTTAATGCCTTTTTATAGGGCTTTCTTGACAATAGAATTGTGAAAATCCTATTTTCAGAGTAGTTGTTACAACGATTCTTGCTGCACTTTCAGGAAGTGAGGACAGTTGCTAGAGTGTCAGTGCCGCTCATCTTACACCGAATAGCAAGGAAAGTTCCCGGGGAGTGAGGGGCAAGATGAAGACGGAGGCTTTGTTATTTTTTGCTTACTGGTTATATTATCTTAATCTGCTTGAGTTTCTGAATCTTATTATCAAACACTTAATTTCACAATAAAAACATGAATACATTATTATTTTAAAAGTTTCAAATAGGTACTTGCAGAATTAAACATGAAAATCCTCTTTATTCCTTCCCATCAAATGTCACTCCATTCCCCAGTAATAACCACTGTTTACAGTTTGATGTTCATGCATTTCTATGCATTTACGTATACATACAGCCATCAATAGGGAAGCAGTTGAAACAACAAGGTCCTATTGTGTAGCACAGGGGACCATATTCAATACCCTGTGATAAACCATAATGGAAAAGAAAAAATATATATGTATAACTGAATCACTTTGCTGTACCGCAGATTAATACAACATTGTAAATCAACTATACGTCAATAAAATTTAAAAAAAAATAGAGGGGCTTCTCTGGTGGCGCAGTGGTTAAGAATCTGACTGCCAACGCAGGGGACATGGGTTTGAACCCTGGTCCGGGAAGATCCCACATGCTGCGGAGCAACTAAGCCCATGCACCACAACTACTGAGCCTGCGCTCTAGAGCCTGTGAGCCATAACTACTGAGACTGCATGCCACAACTACTGAGGCCTGCGCGCCTAGAGCCCGTGCTCCGCAACAAGAGAAGCCACCGCGATGAGAAGCCCACGCACTGCCTCGAAGAGTAGCCCCCGCTCACCACAACTAGAGAAAGCCCACGCGCAGCAACGAAGACCCAAAGCAGCCAAAAATAAATAATTAAATAAACAAATTTATTTTAAAAAATAGGGAAGCAGTTAAATAAATTAGAGTATACCCACCCCATGGAATACTACACAACAGTTTTAAAAACAAACAAAATATAGCCATAAACGTCCAGATATGCAATGAACTTCAGAGCATGATATTTTCTCCAGTCATTCATAGAAGTACACATATGCCATGATCTATTTATTCAATATACTACTGATACCATTTAGGTTGTTTCCAAAACACACACACACACACACACACACACACACACACACGTGCCTACACACACTGCAATATTCTTGTGCACGTTTTTTCATGTCCTATGTCTATATTTCTCTAGTCCAGATAAACAGAAGTGGAATTATAGGTTCAAAGATTCTGCATTTAAAATTTTAATAGATCCTGTCAAATTGTCTTTAAAAAGTCTTTGTTATTTTACATTCCCTCTAATTGTGTTTTAAGCATATCCTACTACTCCCCCATGAATGCTTACTTATGCTGGATATTATTTATCTCTTCAATTTTTGCCCCATAGACCAAGAGAGGGGTTGGGAATCTCATTATTTTAATTTGCATTTCTCTAATTTTAGTAAAAAGAACATAGTTTCCATGTGTACTGGCCACATATATTTTTGTGTATTTCTCATTCTTCTAGTGGCCCATTATTCTGTAGGGGTATTTGTATTTTTCTTATTGATTTGTAGTAACTTTATATATCTCAGCTATTAATCTTTTTTCAATTTTTTTATTGACGTATAGTTGATTTACAATATCGTGCCAATCTCTGCTGTACAGCAAAGTGACTCAGTTATAGACATATATACATTCTTTTTTAATATTCTTTTCCATTATGGTTTATCACAGGATACTGTATATCATTCCCTGTGCTATACATTAGGACCTTGTGGTTTATCCATTCTAAATGTAATAGTTTGCATCTACCAACCCCAAACTCCTAGTCCCTCCCTCTCCCTGCCACCTCCCCCGTTGGCCACCACAAGTCTGTTCTCTATGTCTATGAATCTGTTTCTGTTTTGTAGATAGGTTCATTTGTGCCATACATTAGATTCCACATATAAGTGATATCATATGGTATTTGTCTTTCTCTTTCTGACTTACTTCACTTAGTATGATGATCTCTAGTTGCATCCAAGTTGCTGCAAGTGGCATTATTTCATTCTTTCTTATGGCTGAGTAGTATTCCATTGTATGTATGCACCACATCATCTTTATCCATTCATCAGATATTAATCTTTATCAAGCAACTTGCAAAATATTTTCCTGTTTCTCTTTTGAATTTTAACTCTGATTATGGTTGTTTCCAGCAAGTTAAAAGTGATGTCATCTACTTTAATCAAATTCTTTATAACATTACAATTATTTCTAACAACATAGCAGAAGCTGAGAAAAAGTCTGAAATACTATCTTTTCAACTGAAATACTTCTGCTGGTGTTTTCTGTCCATTGGGAAGTAGTTGCCTTTTCTAACAGGGATTGAAGGGCAGAGAAGATTTAAGAGAAAATGGATTAAGTAATAGCATGGAACAGCAAAGTTGAAGAGCTTTCTTTCAGTTTCTCTTAATCATTTTGTTTGTAACTGTACAGAACATCAGACATTTGCCATGTGCAAATGTATGAACAAAAATGACATTCTATGGCTAAATATAAAATACTTTTGAATTGTTTATCATTGAATAGGTCTCATATTAAATCTTGCCTCTTACTATCCAGATTGTTTTAAAAAATGACTTTATTTCTAATACTAGATGGACCTTTAAAACCAATACTTAGTCCCTACAATGAATATCCCAAGTAATGTTATGTTTAAATCAACATCCTTATTTCTCCTTTCTTTTTTTGGAAAATGCATTTCTTATGTTATCGATTTCTTAATGTTGTTTGTAAAGTACACAAACAAAAACCCTAAAAACTAAAATGGAGAGAGAAAACTGAATTAAAGTAAATTGGAGGGACTTTCCTGGTGGTCTAGAGGTTAAGACTCTACACTTCCATTGCAGGGGGCATGGGTTTGATCCCTGGTCGTGGACTTAAGATCCCGCATGCCACAGGGCGAGGCAAAAAAAATAAAATAAAATAAATTGGAAATATCCCCTTGAAACTTAATTGATGTAGCTTTCGTGGGGGTATGAAGATTACTATGTGATCTAGTGAATTTAAGGAATAAGTTTGTTGTTAGGCAAAAGAGAAAAACCAGTGAGTGTCATTTAGAAAATATTTATTAAATGTCTGATAGCATCAAGGAATGTATAACAAGAAGTATGATAGAACCATGCCGACCCCCTGTAGTTTAGCCAACTGCAGTAGATAGATAATTAGTGATCTTTGCAAATATATGTTTCTATTAGTTATGGTAAAAGAAAAGAATAAACAGGACCTTTTAAAAAGTTTGAAGACCTTGAACTTTATCCAGGGTGATATTGAAAATATTTAACAACTGGCAATGCTAACAACCAATCAAACAGACAGTAGCTGGTCAGCCATACCACTGAGCACTGGCTGAACATTAGCCCTGGTTATATTAATTTAGGGATTTCCACTAATAGTAAGTGGGATGACAGTGCAAATACAGTCATTCTAAATAAATGTCTTTTTTAAGTTTCTGGTAACAGATGCAAAGTTAGTTTAAAAACATAAATAGAATATGAGAAAAACTTAGCTAGACTGCAGTATTTTTAAATTAATTTTTAGTGAATTTATTTTAGAATATATATATATATATATATATATATATATTTTTTTTTTGGCCCACACCGTGTGGCATGTGGGATATTAGTTCCCTGACCAGGGATTGAACCCATGTCCCCTGCATTAGAAGCACAGAGTCTTAACCGCTGCACTGCCAGGGAAGTCCCTTTAGTGAATTTATTTTATAAAATTTTAGTACTATTTTGAATAGGTAATACATTCACATGATTAAAAACATTCACATGGTTAAAACTTCAGAAGGTACAAAAGACTATTCACCTAAAAGTGCAAGTTTTTGCATAGCTGTGTTTTCAGTTCTCTTAAGTGAAGAGACTATCAGGTGAGACTGCAGAGGAATTTGAGGAGTAGTACGCATTGCTCAGAGATGGGGACTTTGATCATGATGGACAATAGTCACTGAGACCGTGTTTCCTTTGAGGAAGAGTGTGAAAGTCTTTGTGCTAAGGATAGTCATATCTTGTTAGGTAAAAGCATAAAGTTGTTACAGTGTTCCTTTGGAAGTTTAAGTATATGTAGAGGGGTGTATATGGATGCTAAGGAGTTAAGTGGGTGAGCTGTGCTGGTTTCTAAGCTATCATCTCTCAGATCCAAACCCACCCCATATTCTGTGAATATGGAAGGCTAGGGCTCCACAAACCAAATTTCTCCTTTGACGGCGGGCTCCCTGTTAAATACTGCCAATGGGGAGGGGTCACTAGAGGGAAACTGAGGGAGAAGAACCTCACTCCTTTCTGTTTCCTTGCTGTTCCTGGCACTTATCACCTTAGCTCTTCACCCTGGCAGTAGCAGTTGATTCCTGAATCCTGTTTTTTCCACACTCCCAGAACCATCATGCTTCCTCAGATATATCAGAATCAGCTGGCCATGATATCCTCTATTTTATTCTGTAGACGTCCCCTACAGGGATGGTCCCAGCTCCAGAGTCCTTTCTTTGGGCTCCTGAGGTATCAGCGAAGCTGGTGGTAGCTACTTTCTGCATCTCTAGCTCCACGGTACCTCAGTGTTCCCTTTTTGTCTTTTCTGTCTTCTAGTACTTATTTAATCAGTTCTATTTATTAAATTATGTCTGTTAAAATAACTGGCATGATTTCTTTTTTTTTGACTGAACCCTAACTGATACATACAGAAAGTACCAGTCAAACTTCTGAGGGAATGAGCAATCGCTCATTACCTTATGTCCAAACTGAATTCTTTGGGCTCCATGATAACATAACACAATATAGAAGTAAGTATACTTTTTTTTTTTTTTTTGGGCAGTGTCACCTGGCATGCAAGATCTTAGTTCCCTGACCAGGGATTGAACCCACACCCCCTGCAGTGGAAGCATGGAGTCTTAATCACTGGAAGTCCCACTTTTTAATTTTTTTTAATTATTTTTTTATTGAAGTATAGTTGATTTACAATGTTGTACCAATCTCTGCTTTGCAGTAAAGTGACTCAGTTATACATATATATATCTGTATTCTTTTTTTTTGTATTCTTTTCCATTATGGTTTATCCCAGGAGATTGGATATAGTTCCTTGTGCTATACAGTAGGACCTTGTGGTTTATCCATTCTAAATTTAATAGTTTGCATCTACCAACCCCAAACTCTCAGTCGATCCCTCTCCCTCCTCCCCTCCCCCTTGGCAACCACAAGTCTGTTCTCTATGCCTCTGAGTATGTTTCTGTTTTGTAGGTAGATTCATTTGTGCTATACTTTAGATTCCACATATAAGTGATATCATATGGTATTTGTCTTTCCCTTTCTGACTCAGAAGTAAGTATACTTTAAATAGTTACCCATTTTCCAAGCAGAGCTCTTCTTTCTTCAAATACCTACAATAAATAAAAAAAAGAATGGAATGATTTCATATTTCACTGTTCAAAATACCCATTATAAAAAAGACATCATTAAAGTATCAATAAATATTGACAGGCTTTTCATTATATCTACTGAGTATAAAACAGATTTTGTACCTGAAAAGGTACTTTACTTATATTTTTTAAATATTTATTTTATGTATTTATCTGGCTGTACCAGGTCTTAGTTACGGCATACGGGATCTTCGTTGCCGCGTGCAGGACCTTTTCTTTTTTTTTTTTAGTTGCGGCATGCGGGATCTAGTTCCCTGACCAGGGATTGAACCCGGGCCCCTTGCATTGGGAGTGAGGACTCTTAGCCACTGGACCACTGGGGAAATACTTTTACTTATTTTTAACTTGGGCAAAGTTTCTTTTTTCTCAGTTTCTCCATGTGAAATAATTCATCTTAAAGAAGAAATAATTTTTTAAAGGCAAGAAATAAGAAAAGCTGGGAATTCCCTGGCAGTCCAGTGGTTGGAACTTCACGCTTCCACTGCAGGGGGCACGGGTTCAATCCCTGGCTGGGGACTAAGATCCCACAAGCCACTCGGCATGGCCAAAAAGAAAAAAAAGAAATAAGAATGGAATTGTGAAGTGAAATCATTTTTGGAATTTGAAAGGAGATGAAAAAACTGACAAAGGAAAAACAGGAAAATGGAGAACCTCCCCCAAATATTTCAGCATCAATAGTATAAGAACCTGTGAAATTTATGAGTGAGTGGCTCTGTTTTTATATTTCCATGAGTTCACATATCAGGGGGTTGTAATGACTTATATGTTTGTAGGATTAGAAACTTGCATATGTGCGCCTCTGGGCTTACAGCTCAGTGTTTATCTGTATAGGTTTGTCGTTATATACTATTTAGGATAGAAACCATGTCTTAGTCACTTTGCAGTGCAGTGCAGAGTGCTGTACAGGGCATATTACAGGGACTCACGTTTGCCGGACTAAATGAATGTGATCGTGACAAATGAATATCCTTATGGATGTATCGGTACAATGTGAGTGTATTTCTAAACTGGTTTTTCTGAGCATCAGTCATTTGTATATTTGAATGAGTGAGGACGGGACAACTAATGTGAGAATGTTTGGCGGAGGAGGGAGTTCTGGGGAGAGGAAGTAAGAGACAGCAGTGAACAGATGTGAATGTCTCTCTCACTCCTACACTACACCCTCTGTCAGCTTTCAAAATTGGGCCTGATGTTTTTCCCTTCCTCTTGGCACTATCTAAATTCTCTCACACTGTTAAGATCGTTCCTATTTGGAAAGTAGCACAGGCCTATTTCTTCCCTTTTGTGGAGGAGGATGAGGCGCTGGCTTCATTCTTCCAACAGATATGTTTTCCTTCCTTTTTCAGACTCTCAAACTCTACTTTCAAAGGGCATACGACACAGAGATTGAAATAACTGGTTCAACAACAACCTCAAGGCCTGTAAAATGTCATCTTTGCTACTAACCACGGAACCTCATACATCACAGGCAGACATTTTTTATACTTTAGAGAAGAAGAAAAAGAATACCATTCTCGGGCTTCCCTGGTGGCACAGTGGTTGAGAATCTGCCTGCTAATGCAGGGGACACGGGTTCGAGCCCTGGTCTGGGAGGATCCCACATGCCGTGGAGCAACTAGGCCCATGTGCCACAACTACTGAGCCTGCGCGTTTGGAGCCTGTGCTCCGCAACGAGAGGCCGCGATAGTGAGAGGCCGGCGCGCCGCGATGAAGAGTGGCCCCCGCATGCTGCAACTAGAGAAAGCCCTCGCACAGAAACGAAGACCCAACACAGCCAAAATAAATTAATTAATTAATAAACTCCTACACCCACTATCTTCTTTAAAAAAAAAAAGAATACCATTCTCCCTTTCCCCCTAATTAACTGCTACCTGGGCTACTAAGACCCTCAAATAACGGCAACAGATAAACTCAGAATTTCTAAATGAAAATAGAAGAGCGGACTTCCCTGGCGGTCCAGTGGTTAAGACTCTGGACTTCCACTGCAAGGGGGCGCGGGTTTGATCCCTGGTTGGGGAACTAAGGTCCCGCATGCCCCAGGTGTGGCCAAAACAACAAAACAAAACAACAACAACAACAAAAATAGAAGAGAACCTAGAGAATACAGAAGACTGAAAAATCAGGATTCAAGTATTTCCTGAACCCTACTCTTGTGTCTAACCAAATCCTACCAATCATCTAATTCCCAGCCCAAGTCCCTGGCACCAACACGTTTCCGGCACCCGCTGACCTCACTCCTCCCAACTCCTCCTCCACTTGCAGCCCATGCTCCACCTGGACTTCCTAGGGTTTGCTATTGCCTGCCAGGTGATTCTGCTCATTTCATCTTCCCGTGTAGATTACAACCACTTTCCCTTATATGCTCCACAGGCTCCACGGCAGGCTCTCAACAAACACCTGCTGATGGAACAACAACAGTTTCAGACGTCGTAGAATTTTAGAGCTAAAAGGAATCCTAAGATCTTTTTGTTCAATTCCCTGATTTTAGAGGGGATAAGCAGAGGCCCAAAGAGTTAATCATTGGTTCCAGACTGTCTGTTCAGCTCAACTCTATACTTGGTTCCTCCCTAGATCCCTGGTCTTCCCTATCCTGACCTCCAGCCCTACGTTCTCCTTTTTTGTTTTTTAAGCTTATATTTAGTTGGACAGATTGATACATGTGTTATTTATTTATTTTTAAAACTTATTTGGCTGTGCCGTGTCTTAGATGTGGCATGTGGGATCTTTGTTGCGGCATGTGGGATCTTTAGTTGTGGCACATGGGATTTTTTGTTGCAGCATACGAAATCTAGTTCCCTGACCAGGGATCGAACCTGGGCCCCCTGTATTGGGAGTGTGGAGTGTTAATCACTGGACCGCCAGGGAAGTCCCAGCCCTATATTCTCAGTGAACCGCTGCTCACACTTTGGCCTGACAGTGGGAAGAAAAAAAGATTAGGTCCAAAGACCACAACCTCCTTTCAAAAGGAGGTTGGGATGATGACCATCGTGGTGTCCATTGGTAACAGGGGGCATTGGAAAGAAAGGGGCACTGACTTGAAGGGGAGAGGAGGGTCAGCAAGAAGGTGGCAGGAAAGGAACAGGGTGGGAGGTGGAGTGTTTAGAGAGCCAACAACCAAGTCTAAGCAGGATGCAAGCAAATCCAGTTCTTTACCAAAAGGCATTTAGACCCAAGTGGAAACTGATGGGAGTAAAGGGGGAGAGGAGAAACACCAGACAAACTCAGATCTGGTTCTACTCTGCCCTTGAAAAGAAATAAAATTTGGGACAAATTATTTAATTGTCAGGTCCTCAGTCAGACTCAGAATCATGTATTCTCTGGTTTGGAGCAAGTCCTCATTCCAAGGATTTGCAACCAGGTTTTTCATCTTTAAGAGCTGGGGAGGGGGTGGAGGGATAAATTAGGAGTTTGGGATTAACATATACACACTACTCTATGTAAAATACATACCCGACAAGGACCTACTGTATAACACTGGGAACTATACTCAATATTTTGTAATAACCTGTAAGGGAAAAGAATCTGAAAAAGAATATATATATTTGTATAACTGAATCAGTTGGCTGTACACCTGAAACTAATACAGCATTGTAAATCAACTATACTTCAATTAAAAAAAAGAGCTGGGAAACTTATAGCTTCAAGTGGAAACGTTAAAGTGGGTCTCCTTTCCTTGCAGAATGCTGTCGTCTGTTTACATCACAGTTTACTCAGAGCCTGCTGTTAAGTCAAAATCCCACGGTTGTTATTTTAGTCTGTTGACACTGCAGTTCCATATTTTACCATGTGACATCATTAAAGTTAGGAATAAGACATTTCGGGGCTCCTAAATTATGACGGATATATGGTAGTTAGGTGCTTTTTCTCAGAACACCCTTTTAACGTGTACTGCACTACATGTGCGAACCATACTCAAAAAGAAATGTTGATCATTTTCAATTAAAACACTGGATGGCAAAGAAATACATACTTTTAAAACATTCCTTCTCTCAAAGTTCACAATGTCTGAATTATTTTATAATCTGTTATATTTGCCTAAACTGATGATGCTATTTTTTTTAGGTGTTTACATTTGAATTCAATCTCTATGCTTAAAGCCTGCTGTGAAGTTAAAACCCTGTGACTTTCAGTCTGAGACAGTTACGTATTTCACATTTTACTACAGAGCAGAAAAAAGGCAAAATTAAAAACCAAAAACAGAGCCTCAAAATTACGCTGATCATTGGTGACAAACGCCCTGTTTTAGAAATACAGAGTAGCCCTTGAAGTTATTGTATGGTCACCTTCTGCCGAGCTGTTTCCTTGGCCATCTATTTTTAATCCTTTTCACACAGTCAGAATGTTAGATCTGGAAGGGACTTTTGAGGTCATCTGACCCAACCCACTCATTTTCCAAAGGAAGGTAGTAAAGACCAGAGATGTAAGTGACTCACTGAAGTCAAGCAGGAGGTTATTAGTACAGCTGATCTGGAACCTGTGTTTTCAATTCTCAGAGTTTTTGTTCTTTGTTTGCTTTTATTTATATTTGTTTTTTAAATTGTTTTAAAATTTGAAATATTATTGCACTGTATAAAGTAAAAACCAAAAACTCTTCTAACAGACCTCCCTCCCACCTTCCCATGCCATCCAACTCTTTGGGGGAAACCACTATTAATAGTTTGGTATATACATATCCAAATTCCATGGGTGTGTCTATGTACATTAATACACAGACATATGGGTATATACACATGCCAAGATTTTTAAAAAAAAATTTTTTTTGGCCACACCGCGGCATGTGGGGTCTTAGTTCCCCAACCCGGGATCGAACCCACACCCCCTGCAGTGGAAGTCTGCCAAGATTTTTTAAAATAATTTTACTCCAAACTAGAACCTAACTAAACCAAAATAAAGCAATTTTGGAATAAAATGGGAGTTCTGAACAACAAAATAAATATCTTTAGAAATTATCATGAAATTTGACAACAGCTCTTCAGGAACCAAGATAAGGCTGTGTCATGCTTGCTATGATGCGTGGCCCAGATTCCCCTCCAGGATTGAAGGATTTATTCCCCCCAACTGTTGGGAGTGCTGCTGGCTGACAGCCATGAGCTGGAGAGATCTGCCCTGACTAAGATCCCATCCACTGAATGCTCAGTGTGGAAGTATAAAGGCCAGGCCCCCTGATGCAATGCAAGACTCTGAAGGATCTTTGGGGTGTCCTACAGGGTCCATGGAGGCCTTGTTGCAACTGCCTGACAGCCCAGCTTCTTCCTCTGCCCTAAATCTACATCCTGTTCTTCCCTCCCCACACCTCCCCAGGTATGGATCTTGAGAGCCTTCCCACATCAACGCCCTACATGCCAATCTCAGAGTCTGCTTCTCCAGTAACCCAACCTGCAACAGGCAATCAGACAATCAGACAATCAAGATACATTTTCTCCATGGCTGCTAAATCGATGAAGACTTCTCATTTTTCAAAGAAAATTTCTGAAAATGAAGACATCCAACGAATACGTATTTCAATTCAAGTCACATTTTCACGTGCGTAAAACCTTTACAATTCTATGAGAAAACGTATTTCAAAACTAAACACTGGAGTTTCTGGGGGCAGAAAGCAGAGAAGCTGCTATATAAACTGTTGGAGAACTAAGAGCATTGCAAACAGGTGCTCAATAAATAATTGTTGAGCTGAATTAAAAAAGACTGTTAATAGACTTGCTTTTTGCTCATGGCTGGGTGAAGGCTGGATTTCTCTCTTTCTCTGCTTCTCCTTTTGTTTCTCCTCGTGCCTCCTTTTTTTTTTCTATTTCTCGATCTCCTTTCCTCACTTCCTTTATCTTTTTCCCTTCCAGTATCTCTCCCTTTTACTTCTCAGTATTCCAATCGCTATGTTGGTTCCTCTGTCTCTCTCCCAAATTTGCTCATGTTCTGCATCAAATGAGTAGAAACAGGAAAGTCCTGAGCAGAAGGGGTCAGGATGGATGCTCCAGCTTTGCCAGAGCAATTAGCATAGCTGTTAGTTCAGAGAGGCAAAGGGTCAACTCCAGGCTAAGGAAGGAGAGACGTGAGGACAAGAAGGTCAGAGTCAATGAAGGAGGTCTCAGTGAGTACAGCTGACCTCTGACTCCATTCTTTGTGCTTCAGGAAACACATCAGGCTCTGGAGATGCAGAGAGAAAAGACAGAATCGCAACCCTTAACACATTAGGGTCGGGACTTCCCTGGTGGTCCAGTGGTTAAGACTCCATGCTCCCAATGCAAGGGGCACGGGTTTGATCCCTGGTTGGGGAACTAAGATCCCGCAGGCCACATGGTATGGCCTAACAAACAAAAAAGAAAGATCATATAAAAACACATTAGAGTCAAGTGGAGAAGTCGGTAAACAGTGATGAGAAGAAAGAAAAGCAAGGGGGATTAGGCTTCCCCGAGAAATGACATTTCAGATAACTCTTACAGGAGGCCATGAGGAGGGCACTACAAAGGCGTGGAGGGGATGAGAGAGCTTGGCCCAGATGTAGGATGAGAGGAGGCAGAGGCAGGGCTTGAACTGCGATGCTGGTTGAGTCAACTCATGAAGGGTCCTCAGTGCTATGTGTGGGGCGGGGGTTGGAATTTACCCTTCGGAGCAGCGTGTTATCAGTCTTACTTAATAGGATTAGTTTGGTACTTTAGAAAGATCATTCTGGGATCAGAAGAGAGGATGGATTGCTAGGGATAGAGGCAGTGAAACCAGTTGGGGGGGTTACTACAATGTGCCAGGCAAAGGGTGATGAGGGCATGAACTGAGAATGTGGAGCTGGAGGTACACAGTGAAAGGAGAAAAGGGGTCCGGATGAAGAGACCTAGGAGGAAGACTCAGAGCTTCAAAACGAATTGCATGTGGGAGTGAGGCAGAGCAGTGGCAGACACTCCTTCCTGAGCTTCTCATCTCCTAAATATCTTGAAATGCCAGGAGTGCAAGGTCCTGACTGCCCTTTTCTTGGGCCATTACTCCAGGCTGTGCTGGCAGCAAGGAACCTCGAGGGGTGAGGTACTAACTCCCTTTAGAACCAAGAGCAGCCTTGCTAATGCTCAGTATTGAAAGCAGTGGATTCCCTGGGCTCCTTGCTCCTCACCTGTGGTGCAGACCCACTGTGTGCGTAGTATTTATCTGGGTCTCTGCGTCGCCCCTGTGGCACAAGGTGGGCCAGGAGAACCTGTGCAAACATGATGCTCACGCCCCTTGCTGCACTGTAAGAAAGTTCTTTGTCTCTGACCCAAGTATCTGTTGTCTTCTACCGTGAAACAGCAGTGACTTTGCCATAAGTGACAGGCTAAGTTATTAGCTTGTAAGATGGGGAAAACCAAACCCTGGACCCAAGAGGGAGAAGGAAGATTTGCAGCTTGAGTGATTTGGTGTAAAGTGATGCCCTTCCTTAGGGGGAGGAACTGGTGTGTAGGAGCAAGATAATGAGGTCAGTTTTATTGATTGTAATTTACTGTCAACTAGATATGGTCCTTGTATATAAGTATTGATATAGGAGCTCACAGACCTGTTGGGAATTCTGCCCCTAATTGAAGCAGGAGTAGAAATCCCCAGAGGTCGGCAATCTCACATGCCCACATGATACCCAGCTGTCCACACTTGCAATGCTTTTTCTGGTGTATTCTGCTGGCACCTCCCCAGAACGCAGGTGGCAAATAAACTTCTTAGGAGAATCTGAGTAATGTGAGTAATCAGCTGACATTGACTCGTTTTATTTACTTGGTTAAATGTACGGCTTTATCCAGTAACCTCAACTCTAGCAAGAAAACCTGTTTTGGGGGGAACTCCTCACACATCACCCCCTCCTCTTTCATTTCCGGTGGTTCCTGCAAAGAACCAGTGATAGAAGGGAAAAGGCATTTGGGGTGAGAGAGAGGAGGAGTGACAGTGGAGGAAAGAGCAAATCTAAGACCTTTCTTTCTAGGCAGGAACTCTGTGTCTACTGCCAACCCTGGCCATGTAGCAAGCGTTCTGTTATTAAAGTTTCTGAAAAAGTCCTTCATTTTGTTTTTTTCATCCATTACACAGTCCTAAACAATTAATGTTTATATTTTGATAACCAAGATTTTAATACTTTTTTTTCTTTAAGGCGTGGACCCAACTGATAAAATAGCTCTTATCACTTACCCGGTTATTCAAAAGCTGATGGTTTAAGGGTGTCCAGGTACTCATCTTTGCCTGCATTTTGGGACCACCTATGTTTTTTGGAGGTGCAAATGCCATCATGAAATAACTGGATATTCTTCCATAAGAAAAACTATACCTGTAGAAGAAATGAATCATATAATCTTCAGAATACTAAAAACACTAATACCATATAATCTTTTAGTACGTTGGGACCAGGGAATGGGAGGGCTGACATTTATTGGGAACATTTTATATGTCAGGAACTTTTATGTTTGCTCAATTAAAACTCGTAACAGGGCTTCCCTGGTGGCACAGTAGTTAAGAATCCGCCTGCCAATGCAGGGGACACGGGTTCAAGCCCCGGGCCGGGAAGATCCCACATGCCACGGAGCAACAAAGCCCAAGTGCCACAACTACTGAGCCTGTGCTCCAGAGACCGTGAGCCACAACTACTGAAGCCTGCGTGCCACAACTACTGAAGCCCGCACACCTAGAGCCCATGTTCCACAACAAGAGAAGCCACCGCAATGAGAAGTCCGCACACTGCAACAAAGAGTAGCCCCTGCTCGCCGCAACTAGAGAAAATCCACGCACAGCAAGGAAGACCCAACGCAGCCAAAAATAAATAAATAAATAAATAAAACTCATAACAATCTGGTGAGGTGGTGGGTTTTAGCTCATTTTACAGATGAAGAAAATGAGGCTCACTGAAATAATACTCTCTGCCCAAATTTATACAGACAGTAAGCGGAGAACTGGAAATCAGACCCAGGTCTATTTAACTCTGCTTGATTTTCATTGAACCATGGGAGAAATCCAGAATCTCTCCTAGCTAAGAACATACCATATTGGCCAGAAAGAAGAAGTATTTATAAAATCACAGTGCAGTATAAAAACACTTTATCTTTGTCCCTTGTGACATTCTTCCTCCCCTCTTATCTTTCTGACATCTAGGTAACAAGGGTTCTAGCTTGATACCATATTTAAGAGGTGGAATGGTACAACAGATAAAGCCAAGACTTTGGATACAGACAGATTTGGGTTTAATGGGGGAAATGTGCTGTTTTTAGATGTCCAGTACTAAATATGTCTTCCTTCATTTGATTAAAGCACTCTAGTTTCCATTAGGAATTACTTTTCCCTCATTATTTAGAGTCTGCTCTGTTGGTTAATCAAGGTGGCCTCCCCCTCCTCAGTCGTGAGACCAAGCTAGGCAAGTTTACTTTTTTTGGGGGGGGGGGCTGTACCACTCAGCTTGTGGGATCTTAATTCCCTGACCAGGGATTGAACCCAGGCCCACAGCAGTGAAAGAGCCAAGTCCTAACCACTGGAGCTGCCAGGGAATTCCCCTAGGCCAGTTTACTGATGCTGGCTTATCCTTACTTTACAGCTGAGGTGGTCATTCAAAGTACCATAGGTGCTCTGAGCAGACTAATAAGCTGTCATTGCTGCCTCAACCTTCGGAAGCCCCTTGTCCTTTCTTACTCATTTTGTAAGCCAGCTGATACAATAAATCAATCTCCTCTTTAGCTTCCATTAGCTAGAATCTATTTCTGTTGTTTGCAACCAAAACTTTTTACCTTATACAGTTTGGATCCTGGTTCTAAAACTTACTAGCTGTGTAACTTTTTGCAAGTTATTGAATCCATCTCAGTTTCCTTATTTGTAAAATAAGGATGTGCGTATCTACCCTCAACTGCTGTTGCAAAGGTTAGAGAAAAAAGGCTCAAGCAGAATGCCTGACAGATGAGTGGTCTTGATAAGTAGAATCCCTGCAGCCTTTCTTAGAACTCCCTGTCATTTACAGAGTGCCTCAAAGCCTGTGCTTTAGAAGCCCACAACAAAATATTTTAAGGTGAAAAATATTTAAAGCAGACTGATGGTATTTTCAGTATGTATCCTCCATGTTTCTGCTTATTTGTGCTTTTCTTCCTCTCTGTAGGTAGGTTTCATGTCCAAGGAAGTGGTGCTGAGTGAGGGGGCTAGGACTTACTTGCCTGCTTGATCTCTGGGCTGCGAAAATTACAGCAACAAATACTGGACAGCTCTTTTAAAAAAATCACTAGTGTTTAGCTGATAGAGGATTCCCCAAATGCTAGATCTGAAATTTTGAGGCTCTCACTTGACATGTAATATTCTCTCTCAGGTTTAAGTTAGAGCTGAAGATAAAGCCAATGTTTTAAAATCTCAGGGTTTTAAATAGTAGACAGTATCTTCCTACAGTTTTTTGCTGTCACCACTCCACTGGCATAAGGGGGCTCAGATCAGTCCTTATATTCTTAGCTCCAAACAGCTATGTTGCAAAAGGTGTAAGAAATTATTTCATTACAGTGTTATTAATTGGCAGCTATAAAAGTACACGTGAGCAGGCAAATTATAGGTACAAAGCATGGTCACTGAATCTAGATCTGCCCAGTTAAAAATCACATATTTCTTTTTTGTTATTGTTATTTATTCGTGTTTGACCTTTCTTCTCTTTAAACCAATTGGTTTTTTCTTTGTTTTATTTTAAATTTTTATTTATTTATTTTGGCCGCTCTGTGCAGCTTGTGGTATCTTAGTTCCCCGACCAGGGATTAAACCCGGGCCCTCGCAGTGGTTAAGAATCCACCTACCAATGCAGGGGACACAGGTTCGATCCCTGGTCCGGGAAGATCCTACATGCCGTGGAGCAACTAAGCCCGTGTGCCACAACTATTGAGCCTGCGTGCCACAACTACTGAAGCCCACGTGCCTAGAGCCAGTGCTCCACAACAATAGAAGCCACTGCAATAAGAAGCCTGTGCACCACAACGAAGAGTAGCCCCCGCTCACCGCAGCTACAGAAAGCCCACACTCAGCAACGAAGACCCAATGCCACCAAAAATAAATAAAATTAAAAAAAAAATTCTATAAACCCAGGCCCTCGGCAGTGAAAGTGTGGAGCCCTAACCACTGGACTACCAGGGAATTCCCTAAACCGACTGTTTTCAATCTTTTTTTTTTCAGGGCCATAAAACTCTTAGAGAATATGATGAAAACTCCTGCTGCAAGCTGAGAAACTCTCTCTCTCTTTCCAGTTTGTGTAGGAAACAATCTGACTGATTCTAGGCACAATTTCTGATTAGGACAAAGTAGCTTTTCTAGGGCCTCCCCAAGGCCTTACACTGGTTGTTTTCTTTGTCCTGGGTCCTCAGAGCTAGAAATTATTTGAATTAGGCTTTCTTCAAATCAACTTGAGGAAAGTTTGGTTTTCAGGAGATGGGCCAGGCCGGGAGAAAGAGACCTCTTGGTAATAGTCTTGCTGAAGCAGGCAAACGGAGGTGCCCTGCTCTGTCTTTTGTCATTATCTTTTCACAGTTTTTCCTCCTCCATCCATTCTAGAAGATGGGCACCGTGCATATTTGCACGCCCACACCGGTTCACAGTATAGACCACTCAGACACTTCTATACAACATACATAAAAATAACAAGACAAAGCAAGCTGTCTTCCCTTCTTCAACATACAAAGCTTGCTGTTGCTTTTTTATGACCTCTTTTCCCCTTAATGGCTGTCGTTGCATGTTCATCTTTAACTTTTCTTTGGATAAAAAGGAAGAAAAAGGGCTTATGGCCCTTGCCCCCAATGTGTGGTTCTAGTTCCATGTTTAAAGGCAAAGATAGGTCCTCTGGTAAAGTTCCAGTGGTCACGTACCTCCAATGCCATCTTCTAAGCCATTCTTCACACTGTCACCGTTATTCAACTGCACTAAGGACCTTATTAGGCCTGTATTAGAGGTACAAAGATGAGAGTCTTGGCTATAATGGAGCTAAAAGTCTACTGCTAGAGAGGTTTCTTTTTTTGTTTCTTGTTTTTTTGACAAATAAAAAAGGTATATATTTAAGGTATATAATGTGATGTTTTAATACATGTATACATTGTAAAATGCTTACCACAATCAAACTATTTAACATATCCATCACCTCCCATAGTTACCGTTTGTGTGTGTGATGAGAATACTTGAGATCTACTCGTTTAGCAAATTTCAAGTATACATTATTATTAACTATAGTCACAATGCTGTAGATAGGGTCTCTAGAACTCATTCATTTTATAACCAGAGGTTTGTACCCTTTGATCAATAGCTCCCCATTTCCCCACCCCCCCAACCTTTGCTAATCACCACTCTCCTTGGGAGGTATTTTAAAAAAACACCTGTCATTTTTCAGCTCAAAAATCTTCAGAGGCTTGATAATGGCTACAGAATATCCAGGCTTCTTAGCATGCAAATCTAGGTCCACTATGAACTTACCTCCACCTACCTTTTCAACCTCATCCTCCTTTCTCTCCCTTCATGCACTATATGCCCAGACACACTGAACTTCAGATCAGAGAACGTGGTACAAAACCGACGCTTCTTTGCTTATGTGGTTTTCTGACACTGCTCACCTGAATCCTAATCTCAGTAGTACGTACGTAATGGGTGTTCAATAAATATTTGTCAGCTGAATGAATGAATACAACAGTGGAGGGGAGGCGGTTTAAGGATTAAAACTAGTGGAAGGGAAGGATAAAACTCAACATTAGGAACTGACCACTGGTATTAAACTCAGGACGATCGGATTTTTATTTGGAGTTTACAGAGCGGAAGAGGATTGAGTTTCTATACTAACATACATCTCACCCATTGTACATTGCAGTATCATCAGAGGAGATCAGATATTATCAGGAAATTATCAGGAAAGAGGGTATGGTTAGACTTAAATATGAATTCATCTGATATTCAACTAGGTAGAAACAGAAAAACTATAATGCCGTGCAAAGAGCTAGTGCTTGATAGGCATAGAAACAATTATTTGTTGGTTGTTAATTTCAGAAATATGAAGCATCTGTCACTTGAACTGCAGCTGAAACGGAGCAAAATGTAATTCCCGGGGGGCACTGCCAAGGTTTGTGAGAGACCCAGGAGGATCTGAGAGAGGAGCTCTCAAACGAAAGCCTCCATCTTTTTCATGCACTGCCCACTGCTCTCACCTCTTTTGGTTCGTCTTTCTCTTCAAGCCTCTGGCGCTGGTGTTGCCATAGTTGCTGTTTCTTTGACTCTGTCTAGCCCCCACCCCTTCCAGTAGTCCAATCACCGCCTATAAATCTTTTCGCTGGCATCCGGGGTCTCTTAGGCAACAATGTGTGGTCTCTTGATTGGCCAGGAGATCCTGGAGGGCTGGCTCCAAAATTGGGCGCACGGATAAAACGAAAAAGTGTGAGCGCCAAGAGGGTGGGAGGGACTGCAATCTCCCAATATAATGCTAGTACGAAGATGCAGTCGATCCCGAAATAAACAGCCTTAAAAGCCCTCGTTCAAGACGTGTGTTCCAAATCAGGCCAACCTACTGAGCATGCCCAGTTACATCGTTCTGGTCGCTCCAGGGTTCCAAAACGTCAACTCCATTTCTCCGGGTTTTAAGAGTGGCCAACAGGTAAAAGAAGGTTGGAGGAAAAAGAATTCTAGAGAGGTTCAGTGAAAGAATAGCACCTGCACACAGGAAGTGGAAGAACGTGGGAAAACTGCCCAACACACAAACTCGCAAATGCTTCAACATGACTTTTAATCTATTGGATTAAAGAATTCAGGCCGATTGACAGATACACCAGGGAACCAGCAGATGGCATGCCTTAATAAGAATAGCTCCAAATTTGGGAAATTTTAGGATCGGTCTAATTTAATTAATTAAATTTGTGGAGTATCCACCATGTAATGAGAGGCGGAGTGAGAATGCAAGGATTAAAAAAGAAATCTAATGAGGAAGCCTGGAAAATGCAATGTAGAAATAACTACTGTAAGGACCACAGTGATAACTACTGTGATAGAACTATAAACAAGTGTTAGAGAAAAACAAAACATTCAACATTTCAGAACGGAGCTTCTCTGGTAAATGTAAAGCAGTTCTTATGGGCAGCAGCTAAACAAACAAACAAAAAGACTTTCTCACTATCTAATAATTCCTAAAATAGATAAAAATGTACTCCTATGCAAACAAATGTAAACTCTATGTTTGTAACGTTTCATAGTTTTGAAATAGGCAGCATTTGTATATCTCCCATTTAAAAAGAAAATGAAAAGTGAAGCTCATAGAGGTTGTTGCTTTCCGTGAGTTGACAAAGGATCAGTAACTGGCCAAACTGAAATTAGAACCTAGGTTGTCTGAATTCCAGCCTAGTGGTTTTTCCGCATGATCAGGTTGTATGTAAAATGAATAAACAAAGCCTTTTTGCAGGGCCAGAGGCCTGGGGGAGGTAGGTAGATGCAATACTAAATTACCGTGTATTACCAGTTAACATGTATGGTTTCAAGACGGGTTCATCCAGAAAGAGACCAGTTTTAACAACATGCTGGGAGAGTGCTGTGTCTCTGTGAAGTTCCCGCTCATTAAAGATTTTCTACTGGTGGTTACAACATTGAATGAAAGAGAGATGGGTTTAAAGAGAGCAGAACACTTTAACCCTGTTAGAGCTGAATATTTTTATCCATGAAAATAAGGTCCCTTTCTTCGATCCTCTCAACCAGCACCCTCTAGACCTGTGTTCATGGTGAGCGCATTGGCTCAATATCCTTGATAATTCAACATTACTTTTAAATGAAACATTTCAACCACAAAGAAAAGTTTAGAGACTTGCCTAAGAAACACCCTTGTCTCCCCACAGAGATTTTTAAAAATGTTAACATTTTGCTTCCTGTTTGTGATTAACAGTTGAAGCCCCTTTTGCATGCTTCTCAGATCTCATTCCCCACCCTGCTTGCCTAGAGGCAACCACTAACATGAAATTAGTGTGTAGCCCACTAGTCCACTTTTCATGCTTACTGTATATACATGGTTGACCTCATAAACAATACGGCGGTTTTAGAGAGCTATCATAATTTACATATCTTGTAGTTTGGTTTTTCCACTCAGTGTTCTATTTCTGAGATGTGATCATGTTGATACATTCAGTGATAATTTCTACATCATTCCCACCTCCCGGTGTGAACCAAGATATGTTCTATGCCTGACAGCTTCAATGTGTCCGTGTGTAAATTGCATAAAAAATATGCTAGCAGCACATCTCCAGAAGATCTGCAGGTACAAGGGATCTGGAAGTACATGAAGCAGGTCCACACAGATTTTCACAAACGCTCTTAGCTGCTTCACTCACCCTCAGTAGAGGCAGTGTTGGCTCCACAGGACACAATGACTTGCTAAGAATCAGCCTAAGGATCAATACTACTTTTTTTTTTTTTAAATGTTACTGCACGAGTAGTTATTTTTTAACGAAATTGAAAATGTCTCTTCAGATCTCTTTTATGATGCGTTTTCCCATAGCTCATCTTCTGACATTCAACTGTATTTATGGCTGTCTCAGCTCAACATTTATTTATCATTTAGGGAACACCTTTAAAAAGATTATGTTAAAATATACGAACCAAAATTTACCATCTTAACCAAGTGTACAGTTAAGTACATTCATATTGTGGGACAAGATCAAAATATTACTTTAAGTCCTGTGTGCTACCACAGATCAAAATGATGCCTGTGAAGTCTAGGTTGAAAACGGACGAAAAGGAAGAGAAAGGTAGGTAAAATAATGTAGGCAAAAAGAGGAACAGTTTTGGCTTGAAATGAATCCAAACTCAGCCATTAAAACGCTGTGTGACTTTGGGTAATTCATTTAACCTTTCTGGACCGTTCTTTTCCGCGTCTGAAAAATGAGAGGTTGGGTTTAGATGACTTCTAAGAAATCTTTCAGTTCTAAAATTACTTATGTAGAAAAAGCGAGGAGAAACGTTTCCTAAGGAGCAAAAGATGGGGGAATGCCACCAATCATCTACAAGCTCCACCTGCCCACTAAGGTGTTGGCAAAGAAGATATAAACTGTTCATGGGCAGGTATCCTGTCTGCTCTGTTGTTTCAGCCTGGAGCTCTGCCAACAGGCCAGTTGACTACCTCCACCTGAACCCAGTGCCACCCTCAGCAGCTGGTGACCCGCCTCTTAACCATCTCCAATTCCCGGGTCCCCGGGGGCACACTGGTTCTCAAAACAGGTCCTGGTAGTCTCGCAATACTAGCATCCCAGGGTTGAGAGATGAGAGTCGCCGCGCTGTCTCAGCAGGGAAAAGAGAGATGGCTTTGCACAGGGGGTTATTTAAGAAAAACGCTTCCAGAGCTCGGAACGACTCCGCAGGGGGTAGGAGGCGCCAGCACCACCAGTGGCTCGAAACCGGGAAAAACGAGGCGAGCGGAGCGGGTATCAGGCAGCTGGGCTCAAAATGGGAACGCTCGGCCGCGCGTGCGCAGCGCGCCTGCGCCGTGCGTGCGAGCGCGCGCTCGCTCCGCTGGCCGCGCGCCCCGGCGCTCGTGAGAGCTCGCGGTCGCTTTGAGGCGCGCGCTGGCGGTCCTCCTTCGCTCCGTTTACCTGAGGGACCCGCGCCCACCCACGGCCGGCGCCGCAGCCCCCCCAGGAGCCCGGCCCCGAGGTGTGAGGTGAGTCCCGGAGCGTGCGGCTCCCCCGTCCGGCTCAGCGGGAAGAGGGCTCGGGGAGTGTGGGGACTGAGGAGGTGCTGCCGCGGCTGCCCGCTCCTCTGTCTAACCCTATGCCGAGGAGCCACCAGCAGCCCCGGCAGCTCCTCCTCAGGGATCGTTATTCTTGTCGCGGCCAAAACAAAAGCTTTGGGTGCCGGGCTGTGGCGGGGTGTCTCGGGGCTTCTCGGGGTGGGCGGCGGGCCGGCGGGGCGCGGGGGAGCGGGGTTTGGGGCTGGGGGTTGAGGCGGACAGATGCCCGCGGACAGGATTAACCCTCGCGGTCCCGAGCTCGCGCCGGGCAACCTGTGCGAGTGTGGCCCGCGTTCCCTCCGCGCCGACCCCGGCCCAGCACTTCGCTTCGGTGGCGCCGCGGGGGCGTGTGGCGCTCCGGGGCCGCCCGGGGCGTGGGTGGAGGACGCAGCCGCCGGCGGGGAGGACAATGCACCGAGGGCTGCGCGTCGGGGCGCGGGGGTCCGCCCGAGACCCGCGTTGAGGCTTCCCCGGGCCCGGGCGGTGTCTCAGCATCTGACTGGCCTCCTGTTTCCAGTCCTAAAAGTTGTTCCCTCCCCGCCCTCCAGTCAGTTCGCAAAGTCTGCTGCTCCGTCCTCGAGGCTTCCCCAGCTACCCGCTTTGATGCTCCGTGTGTTTGCCCTGGGGTACCGCGGGGCAGTTAATCCATAGCCTCTGAAATAAAGCTGCTGTTAAAATATTTCAAGACGTTTTAGCAGCTTCCTAGAGGCTTTTGAGGAGTTAGGTGCCTCCTCAATAAGAGAAAGAAAGACGGCTGCTTCTTTTCTTTTCTTTCTGTTTTCCTTTTTTTTTTTTAGAACAAAAGCACATGCCACTAATTCAGGCATAGGAGTCAACTTAAAGTTGCAAAATATCTGCTGTAGGAAAGAGGTCCGGTTTTTGGCCCAGAATTAAAATGAAAATTTGAATTTTGGTTCCCTTCTAAATTTAAAAGGATGGAGCAGCAGAGCAGACTAGCAGCTATGGAAGTGAATAACTGCTATATAAAAACAGCCAAACAAGATCATATTTTATAGAAGTAGTTCTCATAGACCTGTCATGTTTATTTACAGGAATTCGGTTACTTGGCAAAGCCAGTACCGCAAGAACAAGGAAACAAAGACCTGACATTGGGGATGTTACCTCCCTCTTCAGCCTTCTTTTAGCCTTTAGCGGTGTGCTGACAGTCAAAAGAATAGATAAATCAGTAGTTTTGTTATTAAGAAGCATTTACTCCTCAAGATAATGCTTTCCATCTGTACTTTTAAGCAAATCAATACCATCTTTTTCCTCCAGGAAAAAAAAAAAAAAGCATTTGCTTGAACTACCTACCAAACCACAACATAGAGGTAATAAGACAGGAAAGTGGTGTAAAAGCTTAAGGGGACAGGCTTGCAAGGATAGAGCTGAAGATAAAAGATAATTAAGATGCAGCCCTTCTCTTACAGGGTTGCCTTTTATTTAGTGCAATAACATGTTCCTCCTCTACCCCCCCAAGGGCTTTGAAACTATCAGGAAAATAAGAAGGTAATTAGTAAAGCCTACCATCCTACCTTCTCTTTCCTCCTACTTTTTTTTTTTTTCCTCATCCACTAATATTCTCTACCTCCACATCTCTCTTGAATCTACCACAGTGTCCCATTAATAAAAGAAGAAAGGACCGTAGGCTCTTTCATTCCTTTTTTCATCTTAGCTACTATATTCCTCTGAGCTTTATTCTGTGCTTTGAACATTTAGGTGGCTTTTTCTTGGGAGTCCCGTAATTGAGATATTTGAAATAGGGAGGGTTGAGGGGAATATAAGAGTAAAGTGCACATTCTTTCTTTGTATAGTACAATGTGAAAGCTTCATCATTGGGCAAAGAGAGGGGAGTTTTTAACTCACAATAAGTCCTCTGTTTCCCACTTGACAGGAAAAAAATGTCTCTCCCCAACTTAAATTTCATATTTGTTAGTAAAACTATGAGATTTTATACTGAAAACTTATTCTGAGCATATTAGTTTGTTGATGTTAGGCTGCTATTGACTTTATTTTCTTTAAGAGACAGGTGGTAGGAAACAGTTCTTACCACATCTTTACCTTCTTTCGCAGGGGAGAGCAGTGTTGGCCTCAGGTTTGTTTTTTTTTAACCCCTAAAACTCTAGAATTAGGGCTGCTTAAAGCTGCAGCTGCCCACGTAAAGAGCAACAGTGCAAATGAAAAGCAAGACTTTGAAATATGTTCGAGAGATTGTTCAGTGTAGGTTTGCGAAAAGATGTGTAGCAGGGTCTTGAGGAAAGAAATGAAGGTTTTTAATAGTGGCATTTCCATAAGGCTAGGAATAAATGTTTGAAGAGTAACAACTCTTCATTGGCTAGGAAGCAATTTTAACTGACTATTGCATCAAAAATGATGGATCTCTCTTTGAATTCCAATTTGTTATACTGAGAACTAGCGACAGTTTTGGTGGATCCAAGGAATGCACTGCAAATGAAGGTTGAGATAAATATAACTAGGCTAGTCGGCTTAAAAAAAAAATCCTGGTCCCCAAATTTTATCTCACTGAACTAATTTTATAGTCAAAGCATACAACCATGCTAAAGGGAAAAAAACAAAAATCAGGGGCTTGATATTAGACCATTTTCTGAAGAAATTTTAATTGAAAAGGGAAGCCGAGGCTGGAATGTCACCTGATTTTTTTTTTTTAGTCCAGAATCTGGCTATCTTTTAACTTTCCAGTTTTGTTTTTAGATTCATTTTAAAAGATCTTCTGCTTTCTCTAGTCTTAAAAGTAATGTATAATTTGTAAAATGGACTGGATTTTGATGCCTACCATTCATTTAAATTTTGAACTTAGATGTATTTGTTTTTCCTGTGTTTGTTTTTCTTTCTAAGCCATATCACTCAGCACACTGGAAGATTAGATTATCCATTGTAATCAGTAGATGACAAGATGAACTTTAAAAATTACAGAGATGAAGTAGGAAGGAGATACTCTGAGATTAATAGGAATCTGGGACCTATGAATTAAATATGGAGCTGCATAAATTTTCTTTTTGCAACCAGGAAACAGTATTTCGAGAATGAATTTATTTTTTAAGTAATAAGATATGGAAAACAAAAGGCCAAAAACCACATGGGTTTTAGGAAAAGGAACCTAACACTTTAGAGCAGTGAGTATGCTCTGAATGTATATTTTGCTCTCCAACAAGACCGTAATTTACTTGAGAGAAAAAACTCTTTAGGGGTAGTCATTGCCAATCCTTGTAATGCATTCTTGGAAAACTCCTCTGAAAAAAGACAAGGAATATTTCTCCTGTTCCCATTGTAGCCACCGTGTTTGAGGCAACCTTTAGATGGTATTTCTGAATTGGAAATGCAAAATGTTATCTACATTTATAGAGTGTCAAGAAAATTAAATCTAAACTGAGAATGATGAACCAGATCACTTTCTGTACAGAAAGTGTGAATTGGAATAGAATTGCTGAACATAATCTTTTGTTGCAGGACCCTCTTAACAAGCCCTCAGGGCCCGCTGTTGTCATTGTTTCTTCTGGGATTCCGCCTGCTTTCCTCTTCACAGTTGCCATCTCCTGCTTTTCCCACTTGAGTTCTTTGGGTCTGGCTTTGTACCCAGCCTGGGAAGACAGTCTTCCAAGACTGCATCCCCTTTATTGCTGTTCTTCAGGACAAATACTCAACTTATTTTAAGGGCTTTTACTTTCTGTCATCAAAAGAAAACTGGTAAATTGGGTAATACCAGATTCCTGATGCTACACATTGATAAAAATTAAAGTGTATGTTTAAATGTATCTATTCCTTTTTGTTTTGTGATGAAATGATAATCAAGTAGCTTAATCTGAAATCAGTTTTCCATGTTATATTGCTCTGTAGAGAAGTGAATGTGCCTCTTTTCTCAGGGTTAGGGCATGAACAACTGTTGCCATATTGCTCACTTTTTACTGGGCCCTGCCTCCTGAGGCTGTTCACTCCAGTTATGTTAATCCAGCAGTTCCCTTTATTCAGCGGAGATTCTGCAGATTCTTATAGTAAAAAAATATAATATCAGTAAGAATGCCAGAAGGACTTTAAACCTTTATTTAATGAGTTGCTATATTTTGGCAGTATCTCTTGGGGTCCCGAATCTTCTCTGTGTCCTGCTGTCTAGAACTTCAACTTACAGCTTTTCCAAGGATGATTCTACCTTAGGAAAAATGACTGTTGCTACCCATACTCACATGATCTTGATTAGAAGCAGATATTTCATTATGTTATTTAAAAGCAGTTTAGAATACATATCAAAATTTTTTTTAGGATTTCCCTGGTGGCGCAGTGGTAGAAAGTCCGCCTGCCGATGCAGGGGACGCGGGTTCGTGCCCCAGTCCGGGAAGATCCCACGTGCCGCGGAGTGGCTGGGCCCGTGAGCCACGGCCGCTGAGCCTGCGCGTCCGGAGCCTGTGCCCCGCAACGGGAGAGGCCACAGCAGTGAGAGGCCCGCTTACTGCAAAAAAAAAAAAAAAAAGTTTTTTTAAAAACTGTGTATAACAACATTTGATTCAGCTGATAAGTGATCTGATTTTTTTCAATATTGAAAATCAGTTTTTGACTCATACTATGTTGATCATCAGTTTTTTGCTTTTCTTACTACCTACAGTAGGACAGTTTTTTTTTTTTGCGGTACGCGGGCCTCTCACTGTTGTGGCCTCTCCCGTTGCGGAGCGCAGGCTCAGCGGCCGTGGCTCACGGGCCCAGCCGCTCCGTGGCATGTGGGATCTTCCCGGACCGGGGCACGAACCCGCGTCCCCTGCATCGGCAGGCGGACTCTCAACCACTGCGCCACCAGGGAAGCCCAGTAGGACAGTTTTGTGTCCCTTGGCTTGTTGCATAATTAGCAGCCAATAAATCAGTGATTCAGCTAGTATTCTTGTCAGCCAGTCAGCACACATTTATAGATTTAGCAGAGTTAAATTATCCCATACACAAATAATATACGACAGATTTTTAAATAAAATTTTAGCATTTATAATATTTTATTTATAATTTTTTGTTTTTGTTTTTTGGCCACGAGGCATGCGAGATCTTAGTTCCTCAACCAGGGATGGAACCCTATGCCTCCTGCAGTGTGGACTCCCAACCACTGGACTGCCAGGGAATTCCCTATAATATTTTACTTTTAAACTGAAATAGTTTTATTCTGTTCTGTGTATGTATCTTTTTGACAAAAATGATATATATATATGCTGTTTTGCAAACCATTTTTAAATTTTATTTTTTACTTATTACTGTCTTACCACGTCAACATGTACAGATCCTGCTCATCTTTTTTAGTGACTATATCATGTATTGGTTGTACCATAGTTTAACCAGTTACTTATTGGTAGACTTATAGGTTGCCTCTGGTTTTTATTTTATAAACAATGTTGCACTAACATTTTGGTTATACATCATGTGTACTTGTGTTTACTTTTTTTTTTTTAATTTATTTTTGTCCGCATGGGTCTTCGTTGCTGTGCGCGGGCTTTCTCTAGTTGTGGCGAGCGGGGGCTGCTCTTTGTTGCGGTGCGCGGGCTTCTCATTGTGGTGGCTTCTCTTGTTGTGGAGCACAGGCTCTAGGGTGCGCAGGCTCAGTAGTTGTGGTGCACGGGCTTAGTTGCTCTGCAGCATGTGGGTTCTTCCCAGACCAGGGATCAAACCTGTGTCCCCTGCACTGGCAGGCAGATTCTTAACCACTGCGCCACCAGGGAAGTCCCTGTGTTTACTCTCTTAGAATAAATTATAGAATAGGTTTTCTGGATCAGATTGTACACATTTTAAGGGCTTTTGATGTACGTAGCTGTTTTTTTTGAAATACCAACTAGTTTACATTCCCACCAGTAGTATTTGAAAGTGGGGAGTTCCCTGGCAGTCCAGAGGTTAGGCACTTTCATTACCATGGCCTGGACTCAATCCCTGGTGGGGGAACTAAGATCCCACAAGCCACACGGCCAAAAAAAAACCTATAGTATTTGAAAGTGTTGGAATGTTGAAAATGTTCTTTTCCCTGCACCCTCTCCTATACTGTGTTCTGTTATTCTTATTTTGCCTATCTGATTGGAAAAAATGTTATATATCATGTTCACATGTTTTTAGTAGTAAAGTTGAATATCTTTTCATGTGTTTGTTGGCTATTTGTATTTCTTTTGTAAATTTATGTCTTTTTCCCATTTTTCTATTAAAGTATTCTTTACCTGCTTTTTAAAAAATTCATTTTATGTATTACTTTTGCTAAGCACACAATTATGTACAAATACCCTATACTGTTAAATTACTCTATTTTAGGATAGCATTTCTCAAAATATGACTTATAGATCACCTGTAATAGAACCTGAGATAATCATTAGAATGCATATCATTTTCCAGAGGTTCCAATTTCTTAGACTTATGGGGGAATCTATGAATCTGCTACACATTAAGATTAGGGCACCTCTGATTTGGGGGAAATATAAATTCTTTAAGATTTTTACTATTCCTATTTTTCTTTTTGTCTCACGGCATTCCACTGGGTTTTTTTCTTATTTATTTTAATAATCATAAACTACTGTTGATGTATTAAGATTATACCCTAGCCTAACATAATAATTTTACAAAAATGTTTTGATATGTGGAATTTTTTATTTTTTGGCTGCGTTGGGTCTTTGTTGCTGTGTGTGGACTTTCTCTGGTTGTGGCGAGTAGGGGCTACTCTTTGTTGCAGTGCGCAGGCTTCTCATTGTGGTGGCTTCTCTTGTTGCAGAGCACGGGCTCTAGGCGAATGGGTTTCAGTAGTTGCAGCATGTGGGCTCAGTAGTTGGGACACGCAGGCCCTAGAGTGCAGGCTCAGTAGTTGTGGCGCACGGGATTAGTTGCTCCATGGCATGTGGAATCTTCCCGGACCAGGGATCAAACCTGGTGTCCCCTGCATTGGCGGGCGGATTCTTAACCACTGTGCCACCAGGGAAGTCCTGATACATGAAAATTTGAATGTCGTAGTACATAAAGGAAAGCACTTTTGTAAGGTGGTGGGGAGCCTTGCTTGTAAATGAGGCAAAAGGAATAATTGAGAGAAAAACAAGTAAATAGAGTAGGCAGAAGTATAAGGGGGTTTCTCATCTAGTTTCAAAAACCCAATGAGCTATTGCTTAGTTTCTTCCTCAAGTTTTATGTGGTAGTCTTCTTTGAACCATATATTTGAAACCCATACTGCTTGAAAAATTGATTAGTCTAAGTGAAATTTTTGAAATTTTTATTGTTATATACATATTCAGTAGGGAGCAATGTTCCCTTTAACTTTTTTCTTTTTCTTTTTTTTTGCGGTACCCGGGCCTCTCATTGTTGTGGCCTCTCCCGCTGCGGAGCACACCGGACGCACAGGCTCAGCGGCCATAGCTCATGGGCCCAGCCGCTCTGCGGCATGTGGGATCTTCCTGGACCGGGGCACGAACCCATGTCCCCTGCATCAGCAGGCGGACTCTCAACCACTGTGCCACCAGGGAAGCCCCCCTTTAACTTTTTTTAGTTGCAAGCAGATGAACATGCTACATAAGCAGCAAACTACAAAGATGGAACTTATATGGATGTTTTAATACTGTAACCAAATAAAGCTTTCAGTGGTTATTTGACACATTTAGTGATATGCATAATTGTTACTGTGCTGCATGGTAATTAAGCTTAAATATAAATGACTGTGTTTATTATCAGTTTTCTTTAGCCAGACATCACATTTTTGGGACCAGCTTGAAGGAGGAAAAAATATGGCAGGCCCAGAAGCTTTTGCAAATATTTCTGGTTTAGAGATTTCAGTATTAGAGAGATTCGATGTTTGGGGACAGGTTTGCTCGTATCTTTAGTGTTCCTAATTCTGGAGGCCACAGACTTTGCTTTTCCCGTCCACTACTCAAGACCAAATACTAGAGGGAGAAATTGGGAAGATTCAGCCATTGCTTTACTTTCTCCAAATAGTTTTTTCTGCCTAGTAATTAAAGCTTGGGATGCAGAGGTCCCAGTCATTGATAGTCAGTGGACAGAGGACAGTTTCCTTTCCTGCTTAAGCCAACCCAGTTCCAGGTCTCAAGGTCTAAGCTGTCATGGGCCCTAGTATATATTTAAGTTGTCTGTTAACCCGGGTCTCTGAGAATTTCTGAACCTGTCTTTTTCATGTTTTCCCAATCTAGGCTGTCTACCGCAAACAGAAATATCTAATATCTATGAAACAAAATGAAATGAAAGCAAATTTAACATCATTATGAAACCAAATGAAAGTATGATAGCTTAGTATATGCTTTTTTCCTGCCAGACCTGCCTTCCACTCCACCTATACCCTTCCAGCCCCAAACGAGATGTATATTTTTACCCCTGGAAAAGTAGTGTCAAGTCAAAGATTCTACAACTTGGAAGAAACTATAACTGGGAATCATTCCTATTCCTGCTATAACTTTCTAGGGATGATTTCTAGTCTCTGCAACTTGGCTGTGTGTGATGAAGCATTTGTTGGTCAAATGTTTCTACATCTATGGTACTAAATTTTTGTACTGTCTAAAAGGATGAAGTAATATTGGGAAAATGTCCTGATACTACTTTTAGAATCTTCTGTTTGCCAGTTCATTATTGGTTGATAGTAGTCTTTGTATCAGCTGTTATTCACCAATAAACCTACCTAATGTTTGATGTTGCTTTACCTTTTATAGAGTACTTTTACATGTATTACTTCATAATTCACTAATAAATCATCTTTGTTAGGGAGGTGCTATTTTCAGGAAGGAAAGTTCTGAGTTCAGAGAAGTGAAGTGACTCAAAGAGCTATAAAGAGGCTTGAATCCATATCTTTCTATTTATTTATATTTTACATCTTTCACAGATACCATCTGCCAAATCATTTAATGTAAAAACTGCACTATTAATGATTAAAACACATATAATAAAATTTAAATTAAATAACTTAGGTTATAAGTGTGGCAGATATTTAAATAAAGTTTAGGACAACAGCGTACAGATTTTTCAAAATGGATCAATTATGTCTTGTGGCAAATGAAAAATTGCCATCATAGATGGGAAATTAAACGATATGTTATATAGGCAACTGAGGGAAGAAAATTTGCCTTTGAATGCTGTTTATGTATTATGTTAGTATATCTATACCATAAATGATAAAGTAGAAAAACTATACTATATGAAATACCCATGTATTTTATCTATTAGGTCAGTATTATATCTCTCATCAAAGATTTTGTTTTTTCAATTTCTCTTTCTGGTAGTTCATTGTTAGTGTATAGAAACGCAACTGATTTTTGTATACTGATTTTGTATCCTGAAACTTTACTGAGCTAATCAAAGATTTTAATATCAAGTCGATAATATTTTGAGAGGAAATGACTAATTTCTCCCATTTTTAAAAAATTTCTTTTCAGATATTTCAGTCAAAGGAAGAAATAGCTCTTCTCCTAAGATGGAATCTGTTGTTTGGGAATGTGGTTGATCAACTTGATCTGTTGGCCAAGTGGTGCCCTATGTAATAAAATGAAAAGAAGAGGCAAGATGATGTCATTTTCCCATATTGTGAAACCAAAAACAAATGCCTTTTGTGAGACCAAGTTAACAAACCTCTGACGGTGCAAAGAGTATTTCTGTTTGAAGAACTTAACAGAAAGATAGAAGAAGTACTTTCAAGCTGAGACCTGCGAGTGTATAGAGATCTAACATACATATTGAGTAGGCCTGATCATCTGATTCTCATTCAGTCGAGGAAGCATGGCTATGAGTTGGATCGTCTTCATTCTGTGGCCCTTGACTTTGTTTGTGGGGCATATAGGTGGGCACAGTTTGTTTTCTTGTGAACCTATTACCTTGAGGATGTGCCAAGATTTGCCTTATAATACTACCTTCATGCCTAATCTTCTGAATCATTATGACCAACAGACAGCAGCTTTAGCAATGGAGGTAAGACTTGATCTATTATTTGACATGTCGTAGAAAATGATTCTTGTATTGCCCTGTTAAACCAAGCTAATGAATGTGTCTGATAGACAACAGGAAAATAATGTTGTTTTTAACTACATCTTGTACGCTAAAAAGTTATGTATTTAGGTTCAAACTCTAATGGAGTTTGGGGAATGTTACTCATCTTAGTTTTCAGACATTATTCTTTTATAAAGAAATTTGAAACACTGGAACTTGGGAGATAATAGCCATTCAGAAGTTTAAAATTGTCCAAGTTATGATATGATTACATCTTTTCTGTTTTTGATAATAAAACTTTAAAGAACAGACTATACTAATAGTACTCATAATTCAGTTACTACATATTGAATGTAACATGACTTTGAAAATGGGTTCTTTTGTTCAGCCTTAGGCTGGTGGTTTACAGTATCTGAATTTTCTTAAATAGTTAAAATGATTTCCTGGTCTTACCATGCCCCTCTGCATGTGGGATCTTAGTTCCCCGACCAGGGATCAAACCCGTGTCCCCTGCATTGGAAGGCAGATTCTTAACCACTGGACCGACCACCAGGGAAGTCCCTCCCCGTAACTTTTTATTATGGAAAATTTCAGTTATATATTGATAGAAATGTATGGAGTGATATAATGAACACCATATACCCATCATCCAGCTTCAAAAATTATCAACACATAGCTAGTTTTGTTTCATTTATGACTGCACACCCACCTGGGTTGCTTTAAAGCAAATCCCAAACACCATAATTTCATCCATAAATATTTCCGTATATATCTCTATAAAGTAAGGACTCTTTCAAAATATGTAAACATCATACCTGTATCATCAGATGTACAATTAATGTTTAAATTACTCTTAGAATTTCACAGTTTATTTTACAGTTGACTTTTCAAATCAGAGATCATGCAATGCATTCAATTGATGTCTCAGTTTATAGTTTCTCTTTCCCTTACCCCTCTCCCTTTTTTCTTGTAGTATGTTTGCCCTATTTCTCATAGTTTTATTTTGCAGATTGCATCCCTGTGATGTTATTTACCATGTTCCTCTGTCTCTGTTTTTGTTTTGAAAGAATACTTCGTAGGCACATAATGTCTGCTTGTTACTCTGTAATTTTAGCAGCCATCGATCATCTCTTAGGTCAGTAATTTTATCAGGGGTTTGCAAAATGGTGATATTCTAGTTCTGTCATTCTTCATTTCTCAGCCAGACTACTTTATAAACAGAAACTTCCTCTTTTTGACTATTGGACTATTAAGTTACTCTTGTGTTCAGTTTTTATAAGAAGGACAGGATAAGTACTTGATTGTTTTCCTTTGTTTATTAGTTTTTAGGATAATAAATTGATTCACAAGAATCTTTCAAAAGTGACTGAGGTCTTTTTTTTAAGTATCATTATGAACTCATGGATTTTTACCATATTTGATGTGTTTCAGTCCATTGCAGTTATTATTTTATTAGGGCTCAAATTGTCCTGTCTTTGGTAGTGGGAGCTGCTTCAAGGTAGCTCCTAAGTGTATTTGACACTACCCTAGTGGTTTCTAATAGCTTCCTTGCTTTCTGGTATGATCTAACCTCATTTCATAAAATTCTGCCTTAGACCTTGAATTATCAGGTTTTTTAGGGAGCACTGGTTCCTTTTAGTTGGAAAGGATTTTCACGGACTGCTATCTGGGTGTTACGCTTATTGATACTAGGTTAGTCATTTTTAGGCCTTTTCATAGACAGAGCTAGGAAGTACTTTTTTAAAAAGAAAGTACATCATGAGTTTATACTGATACTTGCAATTAAATCATATTGCAGAGTTTTTATTTAACAGTTTAAAATTTTAGTTTTGTTTTTCTCTTATACTGAAACCTTATTATATAGAGACATTATATAATTTCAGAATAATAGCAATATTATTACTAACAATGTAATTACTGAAAGCAGTTTTAGATTTCTTTCTACTTCTTTTAGTCCTTAGGGATGTATTTCACCAAGGATGTACAGTCAAATTACTGTGTTTTAAGTTACTTAAGTACTTCTCTGTTTGGTTTAATTCAATACACAGTTTAGGTTTGTGTTTCATTTTGATTTTAAAGAATGACTTAAAATTTTTTTTTTTTGCTTAAGTTTGTTTTATAATTATGTTTCAGAACTTTATATATAGGACAAGGTACAATCAGAGAAGTCTAGTTTCTGGCCGTCTCCCCTCCACCTTATTCTTTCCTTCCCTTAGGGGGTAGTCTTTTTTAAAAGTTTTTTTGTTTATCCTTCCATTAAAAATTATAAATATAATATAACAATTATATAAAATGTTTATGCAGTGTCTATATTTATATATTCTTTCACTTTCCTTTGATATAGTGTCATACTGTTTGTTTTCTCTACCTTGCTTTTTTCACTTAACAATATATCCTGGATATTCCATAGTAGCGTTTATAGATATTCCTCAAAAAGATTTCTTTAATTATGGCAGAATATACATAACATAAAATTTACCATTCCAATCTTTTTTGGGTTTTTTTGGCCACACCGTGCGGCCTGCGGGATCTTAGTTCCCTGACCAGGGATTGAACCCCTGCCCTTGGCAGTGAAAGCACAGAGTCCTAACCACTGGACCACCAGGGAATTCCCCCATCCCAACAATTTTTAAGTGTGCAGTTCAGTGGCATTAAGTACAGTTGCCTTGGTATGTCATCACACTATCCTTCTCCAGCACTTTTTCAGCTTCCAAAACTAAAATTCTGTACCCATTAAACAATAATTTCCCATTCTTCCATTCCCCAGTCCCTGGCAACCACCATTCTTTCTTTCTTTTTTTCTTTCTCTCTGGATTTGACTACTCCAGGGAACTCCCCAGTGGTCCAGTGGTTAGGACTTCGTGCTTTCACTGCTGCGAGCCCAGGTTCAGTCCCTGGTAGCAGAACTAAGATCCCACAAGCTGGGCCGCTTGGCCAAAAACAAAAAGAAATTGACTACTCCAGTACCTCATTTAAGTGGAATCATACAATATTTGTCCTTTTGTGATTGGCTTATTTCACTTAGCATAATGTCTTCAAGATTCATCCATGTTGTAGCATGTGTCAGAATTTCCTTCCTTTTTAAGGCTGAATAATATTTCATTGTATGTATATACAAAACATTTAGTTTAGCCATTAATTCATCAGACAGTTGGGTTGCTTCCACTTTTTTGGCTGTTGTGAATATAAGCTGCTATGAATATGGATGTATAAATATCTGTTTCTCTGCTTTAAACTTTTTCACACCCAGAAGTGAAATTTCAGGATAATATGATAATTCTATGTTTAATTTTTTGAGGAACCACCACAGTTTTGCATAGCAGCTGCTCCATTTTACATTTCTACCAACAGTGCACGAGGGTTCCAATATCTCTATATCCTTACCAGTGCTAGTTATTTTCTGAGTTTTTTGTTTCTTTGTTTGTTTTGTTTTGGAGTAATAGCCATTCTAATGGGTACGAGATTGTCCTCATTTTTTTTTAATAAATTTTATTTATTTATTTATTTAATTTTTGGCTGCATTGGGTCTTTGTTGCTGCACACGGTCTTTCTTTAGTTGTGGCAAGCGGGGGCTACTCTTCATTGTGGTGCGTGGGCTTCTCATTGCAGTGGCTTCTCTTGTTGCAGAGCACGGGCTCTAGGTGCGTGGGCTCAGTAGTTGTGGCTCGCGGGCTCTAGAGCATAGGCTCACTTAGTGTGGTGCATGGGCTTAGTTACTTCGTGGCATGTGGGATCTTCCCGGACCAGGAATCGAACTCGTGTCCCCTGCATTGGCAGGTGGATTCTTAACCACTGCACCACCAGGGAAGCCCCTGTCCTCATTTTTTAAATTCAGTTCTTACTGAAGGACATTTGCTTTTGAAAGCAGAGCTTGCTGTTGATGTCCTTATTCATCTTTGTAGGGCCAGCAGCTAACATAGTGCCTAACACATAATAATTGCTAAAGAAATGTTTGAGTGAGTTAATGAACTTTATAAACTGTCTTCTGTAAGAGGTGGTGGTAGTCATGGTTGTGGTTATAGTGCTGTACCTAAGCACTTAATCTCTTGGAGTTGTAATTGATAAATAGTGATGGGCTTTTTGGCGATGGTAATGGTAATCCTCATACCAATACCAAAGATACCACTTTCCTGTGAACGCTAATATTTTACTTTGCCCTTTTTTGGCAGGGGGTGGGGGGAGTGGAGATCAGAATGACTTGAAGCTTTCAACATTGTGTTTAGACTTATAAGTGGGGTAATTAAGAAAAAAATAAAGCAAACCAACTCTCATCTCTAGACCTCTCATGTTCTTTCTGCCTTAATAGTCTCATCTCCATCTTTGCCTGTCATATTCTAATGGTTGTACTTGATGCATTAATAAGTAGAAAAAGAAGGAGTGGATAATAAAACATTTCGTGTAGTATCATCCTGTTTTTGTTGAAGAAAAAAAAGCATGTTCATGTAGAGTAAGTGATCTGGAGAGATTTTTGCCAAGGCCAACAGTGATTGTTCCTGAATTAGCACAATTTATTTGTGTTTTCTATGTTTTTCATTTAATGTTTGTATCAGTATTTTCTGATTTTTCTGTAAGAAACACATTGTGTTTTCAAAATAGTAAAATTAGTTCAGAAACTTTATTTTTAAAAATCTCAGCTGTCCTTTTTTGTCTACCTCCCAGTTGCAGTGTCTAAGACTTAGTATTTATTAAGTGTATTTTGATTGAATGACTGAAACTTAAGGAAGAACTTGGTAAATGCCATAAATAGGCATAAAGTGCTAAGAGGATTCAAAAGAGAAAAGGATCATATGTAGCTACAGATAGCTGCAGATCATATTTGAATTAACCTTGAAAGGTGGATTTTCTGTTTGTTTTTAAGAGAATAATATACCCCTTTCTACCAATAATTAACATTTTGTGGATAGGCTTCTTAGGAAATGAAATTTCTTTGATTATGTTTATTCTTGAAATTCATTGCTTATATCTTTAGAATATATGCATTATCCAGCAGATTTACCTCTCTTATTATCTTTTGTTTAGGTTAATATTAATAAGGTGGTTTTCCCTAAGCAAACAACAATCTAGTGAATTGGATTGAGAAGCCTATTGTGTGACAGGGAAACCAACCAGGAATTAAGAAACTTCTAAATTGAAAAATGTACACACAAGTAGTGGAGAGTTAATTGCATTTAGTTATTTCTGACTATAGGAAAAAAATAGCTTTTAAAATTATGATTGATTTTCTTCTGTGACAAATCACTTTAAAGGAATGCCTTAAAAATACTTATTTTAAATTAAATTACTAAGTGTGGTGGAATTTGGTTTGTGAAGTTTTATCTTTTTTTTTTTTTTTTTTTACGGTACTCGGGCCTCTCACTGTTGTGGCCTCTCCCCTTGAGGAGCACAGGCTCCGGACTCGCAGGCCCAGGGGCCATGGCTCACGGGCCCAGCCGCTCCGCGGCATGTGGGATCTTCCCGGACCGGGGCACGAACCCGCGTCCCCTGCATCGGCAGGCGGACTCCCAACCACTGTGCCACCAGGGAAGCCTGTGAAGTTTTATCTTTTGAGACAGACCATAATTTACAACTGTTCAGGATATTTGAAAAAAGTTTACTTCCTGAAGAAAAGTCAAATTTTATGGGCAGCTCTGGAAACTCCCCTTTGACTTAAGAAGATAAATATACGCCTGTGATAATGTCATCTTTCTGCAAACCAGCGCACTGAAAGAATATTGGAAAGTATTTAATATGCTGTCATAAGACATTTTTAAAAAGTAAGATTTGTAAAAGAAAAGCAAATCTGTGGGATTAAAGGTATTTTATTGCAAACCTAGAATTTTTTTAATATGTATATATAAAGTATAATTCTTAAAGTTTTAGACCTTTTCTCATTAGGAATTTTATTGTTACAAAAAAGTTTTTAAAAGGTCTTATTTTTAATCACTTAAAATTATTCTAAAAAGTTGTTTTTTAATAATTTCTCACTCTAATTTGGATCTAAAATAGAATGAATACCATTTTTGAATTTTCAATGCCATTCCACATTTGGTTTCACATTTAGTGAATTTAGTCATAATATTCCCAAACCTAGTAGGATACAGTTTCTATGGTTATCAGACCCTTTGTAGAGTGACAAAGATTGGAATTCTGATTCTCTTGAGTCCAATTTTGGCCTTTGACTCTGTCCCCTTTTCACACTCCTTGCTAAGCTTAGGCTGTTGCTATGCTTGAGGGCTTGTCAGCTAGAAGGTTCCTATGGTAACAGGAATGGAAATTTCAAAGAAGAAAGAGAATGAGAGCACAAAGGCTTGGTTGATTTGAATCTGAACAAAGAATAGAAGGTTCCATGTCTTGCACCTTTGTTGAAGAAAGCAGAAATTTAATTTTAGAAAGTTACTTTTCAGTTTGTAAACTTTGTATACCCTGGTCTTAATTTAGTGAATAAAAGTATTACTGCTTAGGGGAGTACTCAGTAAGAATCTTTTAAAAATTTAATCAGCTAAAGTTCCTTTTTTCTCCTTTATAGAGCTTTGATAGTATTCCTTATCTTAACATATTCTCAACTTTGCAGTATTCAGCCTAGCTCATTTAATTTTGATTTTGCTGAGGTTAAAAATTGTTAGGGTTAAAATCAAGGCAGTTTGCTTATTTGAAAAATATTAATTTTTTTTGTTTTTATGTAACAGCTTTATTGAGGTGTAATTTGTGTACAATAAATTGCACCCATTTAAAGTGTTCAATTTGATGAGTTTTGACAGATGTATACATCCGTGAAACCATCACCACTATCAAGATATAAAACATTTCCATCACCTCAAAAGCTTCCTTGTGTCCCTTTGTAGTCCACCTCCCTGAGTGGGCTCCCTGTTCCAAGCAACCACTGATCTGCTTTCTGTCATTATGGATTAGTTTTCATTTTCTGAGTTTTATATAAATGTAATTAATATAGTATCTACTTTCTTATGTCTGGTTTCTTTCACCCAGCATAGTGATTTAGAGATTCATGCATGTTTTGTTTTGCTTTTTAAAAACACCATTCCAATTGACAATTGACTTTCTCACTTGGGAGTTGAGAATGGGAAATCAGCAGGGTTCCTCATGTCCATCAAATAGGCCTTCTGCGGCTTTATTAATTTGCAACTCTTTCCTAATCTCCTTTTAAAATGTCTTTTACTGGGTTCTGTACTCTTTTTTTTTTTTTTTTTGCGGTATGTGGGCCTCTCACTGTTGTGGCCTCTCCCCTTGCGGAGCACAGGCTCCGGACGCGCAGGCTCAGCGGCCATGGCTCACGGGCCCAGCCGCTACGCGGCCTGTGGGATCTTCCCGGACCGAGGCACGAACCCGTGTCCCCTGCATTGGCAGGCGGACTCTCAACCACTGCGCCACCAGCGAAGCCCTGTACTCTATTTTTAAATTTAATTTAATCTTTAAAAAGTTTTTTAAATTTTTGGCTGCATTGGGTCTTTGTTGCTGCATGCGGGCTTCCTGTAGTTGTGGTGAGCAGGGGCTACTCTTCGTTGTGGTGCACGGGCTTCTCATTGCAGTGGCTTCTCTTTGTTGCAGAGCACGGGCTCTAGGCGCGCGGGCTTCAGTAGTTGTGGCACTGAGGCTCTGTAGTTGTGGCTTGTGGTCTGTAGAGCACAGGCTCAGTGGCACACGGGCTTAGTTGCTCCGCGGCATGTGGGATCTTCCCAGACCAGGGCTCGAACCCGTGTCCCCTGCATTGGCAGGCGGATTCTTAACCACTGCACCACCAAGGAAGTCCCTATTCTTATTTGTATGTAATAAGACCATTTTACAGAGGAAAAACCTGAAATTTACAGAGGTTACATAGAACAAATTGGTTAAGCTCAAGGCCTCTGGATAAGAATGCAGAGGTTTAACTCTTGGGACTGTCTTTGTAGTTATGTGATCTTGGGCAAGCTACTTACCTTTCTGTGTCTCATTGTTTTTCACGTGTATTATAAAATGGGATGACTAATGATAGTACCTACCTTATGGGATTGTTGAGAAGATTAAATAAGATGTGTGAGGCACTTACAACACTGCCTAGCCTGTAGTAAGTGTCAGTAAATGCTAGCTGAGATACAGCACAAGGTACTTACAGCTAACAAGTGGCAGAAGCATAAACTTACAGCTTTAGACTCAGTGCAAGCAGCACAAAATAGTCACTCAAGTCAATTTTATAATTCATGATGGGGCTCACAAATGGAGGTTTTACTAACATAGTAATATCACGATATTGGATTAGTTGGTATTGTATGCATTGCTGAGGACCACGCAAGTTTGAGACTCACTTAAGGCATACATATGCATATATGTATGATGTATGTACATACATCAAAATAGTGCAGAGAGATTCTTTGTACTGTACCTAGTTTTCCCCCAGTCTTCCTATCTTATGTAACTATTATACAGTATCAAAACCTGGAAGTTGACATTGGTACAATCTATAGCCCTTATCATATTTCACCAGTTTTTACATGTAGTCATTTTTGTGTCTGTGAATGCACATGTACATGTGTGTATATTGTCTTTGCAGTTCTATCACACGTATAAATTCGTGTAGCCGTCACTTTGGTTAAGATACAGAACTGTTTTAGTGCCACCGAGGAACTCCCTTGTGCTTCCTTTCTCCCTCCCCCCTTTCCTATTTCCAAGTAACCACTAATTTGTTCTCTAGCCCTATAATTTTGTCAGTTCAAGAATTTATATAAATAGAATCATATAGTATATATAATCTTTTGAGACTGGCTTTTTTAAATTTAGCATAATACCCTTGAGATCCATCCAAGTTGTTGCATGTATCAGTAGTCATTGTTTTCAGTTGCTTAGTAGTATTCCATTATATAGATGTTCTGCAATTTGTTTAATCATCCATTGACAGATACTGAGTTTTTTCCAGCTCTTTGCTATTACAAATAAAGCTGTTATGAACATTCCTGTACAGGTTTTTGTGCAGACATAAGTTTTCCTTTTGGGGGGATAAATGCCCAGGAGTGTGATTGCTGGATCGTATGATAAGCATATGTTTGGATTTTTAAGAAACTGCTCAGCTATTTTCCATAGCAGGTGTACCATTGTACATTCCCACCAGCAATGTATGAGAGATCTACTTTCTCAGCATTCTTACCACCATTTACTATTTTCACTATTTTTTATTCAGCTTTTATAATATGATGTGGTATCTCATGTGGTTTTAATTTGTATTTCCCTCATGTCTAATGATATTGAACATCTTTTCATATGCCATTCATATATTCTCTTTGATAAAATGTTCATGTCTTTAGTTCATTTTTCAATTGATTTGTTTTTCACTTTTGAGTTTTGAGAGTTCTTTATAAATTCTAGATACAAATCCTTTGTTTGATATGTGGTTTGTAAATAGTTTATCCTGGTCTATAGCTTGCCTTTTCATCCTTTTAACAAGGTCTTTAGGAAAACAGAAGTCTTAAATTTTAATGAAGTTCTATTTACCAATTTCTTTTCCCTCTTATGGGCTGTGCTTTTGGTGTCATTTCTAAGAACTCTTCAGCCTGGGTCTGGAAGATTCTCTCTCTCTCTTAAGTTTTATAGCTTTATGTCTTACGTTTAAATCCACGATCAATTTTGAGTTAATTTGTGTAAAGTAAGTTTCATTTTTTTGGCTGTGAATATCCACTAGCTTTAGCTAGTGGATATTTGTTGAACAGACTATCTATCCTTCCACCATTGAATTGCTTTTGCTTCTTTGTGAAAAATGAGTTGGTTATTCTTGTGTGGATTTATATCTATTTTCTGTATTCTGTCCTGTTTTATCTTTGTTTCTATTTTACCACCAATACCACAGTGTCTTGATTACTGTTAGCTATATAGTAAGTCTTAAAATTGGAGAGCATGATTTTTCCCACTTTCTTTTTCAAAATTGTTTCAGTTATTCTACTTCTTTTGTTTTTTTAATATAAATTTTAGAATAAGCTTGTCTTTAGCTCCTAAAAGCATGCTGGCTTTTGACAGAAATTTCATTAAGTCTAGGGATCATTTGGGGGAAGATTGACACCCTACATGTTGAATCTCCAGTCCATGAACAGTGTTGTTATGGATTGACTTGAGTCCCCCTAATAAGCCCTAACCCCCAGTACCTCAGAATGTGACCTTGTTTGGAAATAGGGTCTGGAGTAGTGGAGTACTGAGGTACTTCTACTCCAGTATGACTGGTGTCCTTATAAAAGGGAATTTTGGACACAGGCACACATAGAGGGAAGATATGTGAAGAGGCACAGGGGGAATGCTGTGTGAAGATCGGATTTATGCTGCCACAAGCCAAGGAACTTCTAGAAGCTAGGAGAGATACCTGGAACAGATCCTTCCCTAGCACCTTTAGAGGGAGCATGGCTCTGCCAACACCTTGATCTCAGACTTTAGCTTCCAGAAATGTGAGACAATGAATTTCTGTTGTTTAAGCCACACAGTTTGTGGGACTTTGTTGCAGCAGCCCTAGCAAACCAGTATAACTGTATATCTGTCCATTTATTTGTATCTTCCTTGATTTCATCAGCATTTTATAGTTTTCAGCATACAAGCCCTACACATGTCTTGTTGGACATATACCCAGGTGTTTCTTTCTTTAAAAATAAATGTGATTATAAATATATTGTTTTAACTTAGTTTCTACATGCTCATTATATATAAAAATGCAATTGTATATAGAAATACAATTTTTTGGTATGTTTTTCTTGTATTCTGCAACCTTGTTGAACTTATTAATTCTAGGATGAATACATTTTTTCTTCTTTTTTTTTAAACTAATTTAAAAGTGTTTTTTGAGAATCCTTGAGATGTTCTATGTAGACAGTAATGTCATCTGCAAATAGGGACAGTTTTCTTTTTCCAATCTTTACACTTTTTATTTCTGTTTCTTGTTTTATTGTGCTGATAGGACTTCTAGTACTATGCTGAGTAAGAGTGGTGAGAGCAGGCATTCTTCCCTTGTTTCCAATCTTAAAGGTAGGAATCCAGTGTTTCACCACAAAGTATGATGTTAACTGTAGGGTTTTTGTATATGTACTTTATCAAGTTGAGGCAGTTACTTTCTGTATGTACTTTGCTGGAAACTTTTGAAAATCATGAATGCTTTTTCTGCATCATTTGGTATGATCATGTGATTTTTTTCTTTGTTATTAGCCTGTTGATTTGGTGGATTGCATTGATTGATTTTTGAATATGGAACCAGCTTTGGATTTCTGGAACAAACCGTACTAGGTTGTGGTATATAATGCTTTTAATCTATTTTTGGACTTGATTTGCTACTATTTTGTTAAGGAATTTTGCATTTTGTTCACTGGGGGTATTGGTCTGTAGTTTTCTTCCTTTGTATTATCTTTGGCTTTAATATTAAGTAATCCTGACTTCATAGAATTTGTTGGGATTAGTTCTCTGCTATTTTCTGGAAGAGATTGTGTAGAATTGGTATTCTTTTAAAATTGTTAGTTAGATTTTACCAGTGAAACCATCTGGCCTGGATATCTTTTTTAGGAGGTTTTAAACTACAGATTCAATTTCTTGAATAGTTAGAAGACTATTCAGATTATCAGTTTCATCTTGGGTGAGTTTTGGTAGTCTGGCTTCTGAGGAATTGGTCCACTTCATCTAAATTGTCTAGTTTACGTGCATAGAGTTGTTTGTAATATTCCTTATTGTATTTTTAATGTCGGCAGTCTCTAGTGATATCCTCTTTCATTCTTGATATTGGTAAGTTGTGTTCCTTTCTCTCATTCTTTTTTTAATCATTGTTAATAGAAGCCTATCAATTTTACTGATATTTTCAAAGAACCATCTCTTGGGTTGAGTGATTTTTTTTTTTTTTTTCCTATTGCCCTTCTTTGTTTTCAGTGTCATTGATTTCTCTTCTTTATTATTTCCTTCCCTTTGCTTTTGGTTTATTTTGCTCTTTTTGGTTATTATGAATAATGCTACTCTGATATGAACATTCATATACAAATTTTTGCTTGAACATGATTTTAAATTATTTTGGATATATTCCTAGGAGTGGAATTGCTGGATCATGTGGTAATTTTATGTTTACCTTCTTGAGGAATCGCCAAACTGTTTTCTCTAGTGGTTGCCTTATTTTACATTCCCATCAGCAAATGTATGGGGGTTCTGATTTCTTACTAACACTTGGTATTTTCTGTTTTTTAGATGGGGTTGTGGGTGTGATGTTGTATCTCATTGTGGTTTTGATTTGCATTTCCTAATGACTAATGACATTGATCATCTTTTCATGTGCTTATTTGGTCATTGCATGACTCCTTTGGAGAAATGTTTGTTCAAGTGTTTTTGCCCATCTAAAAAATTGGTTTGTTTTTTTTTTTGTTGTTGAGTTACAGGAATTCTTTATGTATTCTGGACACTAGACCCTTATCAGATATGATTTGCAAATATTTTTCACTGTGTGGATTGTCTTGTTCACTCTCCTTCTGATAGTGTCCTTTAATACACAAGAGGTTTTAATTTTGATGAAGTCCAATTTATTTTTTCTTTTGTGCTTGTGTTTTTGGTGTTTAAGAAACCATTGACAAATCCAAGGTCATGAAGACTTACCCTTATGCTTTCTTCTACAGGTTTCATAGATTTTGCTCTTAACATTTAGGCCTTTGATCCATTTTGAGTTAATTTGGATGTGATGTGAGGCAATCAGCCAATTTTATTCTTATGCATGTGAATACTCGGTTGTCTCAGCACCATTTGTTGAAGAGACTATTTTCGCCCCATTGAGTGGTCTTGGTACCTTTGTGAAAATTAATTGACACACATGTGAAGGTTTATTTCTGGATTCCCAGTTGTATTCCATTGGTCTGTATGTCTAGCATTATGCTAGTACCATACTGTTTTGGTTACTATATCTTTGTAATAAGTTTTAAAGTGGGAACTTTTTGTTCTTTATTTTCAAGTTTGTTTTGACTGTTCGGAGTTTCTTGCATTCCATATGAATTTCAGGATCCGCTTCTCCATTTTGGCAAAAAAAGGCCATTGGGAGTTTTGAAGGGACTACATTGAATCTGTAGATCAGTTTATGGAGTATTGCCATTTTAACAACACTAAGTCTTCCAATCCATGAATATGGGAAGTTTTTATGTTTATTAGGTCTTCTTTGATTTCTTTCAACAGTATTTTGTAGTTTTCTGTTTTGCATCACATTGGTTAAATTTATTCCTAAGTATTTATTCTTTTTAGTGCTCTTATAAATGGAATTGCTTTTTAATTTCCTCTTTTGGCTTTTTTTGAAGTTTATTTTTAATGTATTTACTACAGTTGTATTTCTATCAACTGTAGAAATACAGTTGATTTTTTTTTCTATATTGACTTTGTATCCAGTGACTCTAAATTTATTTATTTGATGGTTTATAGATTACTTTAGATTTTCTTTGTAACAACCATGTTTTGTTAGTCTGGTTCAATTAGGAGACAGAACCACTCAGTGATTTAAACAAGGGAAGTGTAATATGAAGAATTAATAAACTATTAAAGAAGAATAATTATAAGATATATAGAGAGCTCTACAGGGTTCTCTAGGGCTGAGGGACAATCTTAGAAGGGGCCCCCACCCCAAGGCTAAGACCTTAGTTGTACAGGATATAGTTACAGCTCACTAGGTAGCAGAGGACATCACAGGGTTGCTTGGGCCAGAGCTGGTCCACAGTTACCAGGCAAGCAGGACGCAACCCTTCAGGGGCATAGGCAAGTATTGGGTAAATAGAGAGAGTCAGGGCACTGCTGCAGGCAGGAGGCCTTGAGCCTACAGTGTCTATTTTGGGAGGGCTACAGGAAGGTGTTTACTAGGCTGGGCTGGGACTGTGAGGTTGATGAAGGATCATTCTAGGCACATGGGCATAGATTTCCTCACATTTACACTGCTGACTATGCAGCAGCCCCAACCAACAAGAGAAGCCCCCTTCATCCTGCAGTATTTCTCCAACACTCTATTGAGACAGTTTAAAATCATGCTCACTGTAAAGAAGAAATGATGAAAGGAGTCCCATTCATTATCACAGAGCATGTGTTGAAGGGTGAGTTTGGAACTGAGAGATACAAATTTGGTAACTGGAGCACATGTCATCTGTGAATAATGACAGTTTCTTCCTAGTTTATATACCTTTTATTTCTTCTTTCTTTCTTTCTTTCTTTTTTTTCCCTGACAAAGCAAGAGACTTTATTAGGAAGGGGCTCCTGGGTGGAGAACAGCAAGGTAAGTGAACCCAGGAGAACTGCTCTCTGTATTTCTTTCCTTCTAATCCTTTACCTTTTACTTCTTCTTGATGCCCTAGCGAGGACTTCCAATACAGTGTTTAATAGGGTGGTGATAACAGGTACTTTTGCCTCATCTTTGATCTCAGGGGACGCTTTCAGTCATTTACTACAAAGTATGAGGTTTGCTGTGGTTTGATGTATATGCTTTCTATAGGATTGAGGAAATTCCCTTCTTAGTCTGTTAAGAGTTTTCATAATAAATGGGTGTTGGATTTCATCAAATGCTTTTATTGCCTCTGTTGAATAGATTGTGTGATTTCCTGCCCTTTTTCTGTGAATGCCATTAATTGCATTAACTGATTTTTCAAATGTTAACCAGCATTGTATCCTTGGAACAAAACTTTATTTGGTGTGATATATTATTCTCTTTTATATTGTTCTGGATTAATTTACTAATTTGGGTTATGATTTTTACATCTATGGTCATGAAATGTGATTTTCCTTTCTTATATAGTCCCTGTTGGGTTTTGTTATAAAAATTATGCTGGTTTTGTGAGGTGTGAGGTGAGTTGAGAAAGTTTCCTTTTTTGGGGAAGAGTTTGTATGTGATTGCTGTAACTTCTTCCTTAAACGTTTGATAAATTTTTTCTAGTGAAACCATCTTGGCTTGGAGTTTTTTTGGGGAGATAGTTTCTAATGGTGGCTTAAATTTCTTCATAAATGTGGATAGAAAACTAGATTTTATATTTCTTCTTTTATGATTTTTGGTAAATTGTGATCTTTTTCCAAGGAATTAGTTCATTTCATCCTAACATGTCGAATTTATTATTTATAGTATCCTCATTATATTTCTAGTAATTTTCTGTCCTTCGTTCCTAATATTGGTAATTTGTGGGTTTTTTCCTCTTTTACTAATTATTGCCTTTTTTCTGCTTTCTCTAGGTTTGATCGGCCATTCTTTTTCCAGCTTCTTGAGATGGAGCTTACCATTGATTGTTTTTCAGGCTTTCTTATTTTCTGACATATGCATATCAGGTTATACTCTGAGTATAGCTTTTGCTGACATTTTATTTATTGTCTTTACTACGTAATTCTAAATGTAGATTATACATATATATAAACATTAAAATGTAATACATATAATATATAATTATATACAATTTAAATTTCAGTTATGATTTCCTTTGTTGATTATGGGTTATTTAGAAGTTTTTTTGTCTAATTTCCAAACAGCCAAACAGTTGAGTATTTTCTAGGGTTCTTTTTGTAATTGATAGCTACCTTAATTCAATTTTAGTCATAAAACAGTCTGGTTTTAGTACTAAGAAGTTTTTTGTGGCTTACTTTAGGACTTACAATATGGCCAGTTTTGGTAAAGATTCCATGTGTATGTTAAATAGGTTCCACTCATTGTTGGGTGCCATGATTATAAATATGTTGTTTAGGTCAAGTTTGTAATTGACTTGTTTAGATTTTTTGTTTTCTCATAGAATTTTTGTCTGTCTCTTCTTATTGAGAGAAGTGTATCAAACTCACTCTGATTGTGGATTTGTGTATGTCCCATTTTACTTCTGTTTTTTTATTAAAATAATTTAAAGCTGTGTTAAGTGGTACATATATGTTTAGATTTACTTTTTAGTCATGGTGAATTGATTCTTTTATTTTGTCTTTAAGAAAAGACCTTCTTTATCTCTGGGAACACTCCTTGTCATAAAGTGTAGTCTTGTTTTTGGTTGGTTCTTTCATTGTTTATTGTTTGCCGTCTTTTTAGTTTTAACCTATCTCTGTCCTTATATTGAAAAACGTGTCTTTGTAAACGGCATAGGGTTTTTTTGTTTTGTTTTTATTTGTACCTCGTCCAGCAACTTTACTCTTTTACATTGTCTTTAGGCCATTTATAAATAATGCTTATATTTAGTGATGTACTTGGGTTAATATCTACTATCTTATTACTTGATTTCAGTTTTTCCAAACTGTTCTGTATTCTTTTTTCTCTGCTGTCTTGACTTCTTTTGTATTGTTCTATTTCTCTATTTATTACCTTGTTAGTTGTGTATTCTTTTATTGCTTACCCTAGGAATTATATGTACCCTTGACTTATAATATTCTAGTAAAAATAATAACTTTGATCACTCTCCCATTAGTGTTCCTCTGACCCCCATCTTTATCATTTTATTATTACACATATTAATTTACATGTATTTTGTATGTATTTTAAGACATTATTTTCATTTGTTTGTTTTTTAAACTTTTCATATTTTTGTCTCTGCATAGGGTTTTTTAAAAATTTATTTATTTTATTTATTTATTTTTGGCTGCATTGGGTCTTTGTTGCTGCACGCGGGGTTTTTCTAGTTGCAGTGAGCAGGGACCATTCTTCGTTATGGTGCACAGGCTTCTCATTGCAGTGGCTTCTCTTGTTGCAGAGCACAGGCTCACAGGCTTCAGTAGTTGTGGCTTGCAGACTCTAGAGCGCAGGCTCAGCAGTTGTGGCTTATGGGTTTAGTTGCTCCGCAGCGTGTGGGATCTTCCTGGACCAGGGCTCGAACCCATGTCCCCTACATTGACAGGTGGATTCTTAACCACTGTGCCACCAGGGAAGCCCCCATTATTTTTTGTTTATACAGAGAATATTTATATTCTCCCACATATTCACCTCTTTTGTTGCTTTTAATTCCTTTTGAATTTTCATCTTAGATTATTTTTCTTTTGTCTTCTAGTGCAGGTTTGCTAGTGACTAGTTTTCTCAGTTTTTTGTCTGTCTGAAAATGTCTTTACTTTGCCTTCACTTATAAAGGGTATTTTTGCTGTTCATAGAGTTATGGTGAGCAGTTGTTTTCTCTCAGCTCTTTAAGTAGTCATTCTGTTGTTTTATAGTATTCGAAAGTCCAACAACAGTTGTTCTGTTGAAGGTAAGGTGTCTTTTTTTCCACTGGCTGCTTTTAAGGTGTTTTTCTTTGGTTTTCAGCAATTTAAATGAGATATGCTTAGGTGTTTTTTTTAATTATATTTATTCTTCTGGGGATTTGCAGAACTTTTTGAATCTGTGGGTTGTTATCTTTAATCAGTTTTGACAAATCCTTGGCCGTCATCTTTTTATGTATTGCCTCTGCTCATTCCCTCTTTCCTCTTTTGAGGTTTCAGTTATGCATATTTTAGATTTTTTTCATGTGTTTTACATGTCTGTTATGCTCTTTTCTGTATTTTTCAGAATTTTTTGATCTGTGTGCTTCTGTTTGGATATTTCCTATTGCCTTGTTTTCCATTCTGCCAGTTCTATCTTCTGACATATCTAATAAGTTCTTAATTTCAGCATTTATGTATTTCACTTATAGAATTTCTCTTTGGTTCCTCTTATGATAGATTCCAATTTTCTGGAATTCTTCATCTTTTATTTTCTTGAACATATTTCTTATATACAGTCTTGTCTACTAAGTCCAATAGCTGGGATTACCAAAACACTGTAAATTTTTCTTTTGTTTTTCAGTCATATGGTCCTGTCTCTTGGAATGCCTAGTATTTTTTATTGAGTAGTAGACATTACAAAATATTGGTGAGGTTCTACATGATGTTATATTACTACTCCAGAGAAAGCTCACCCTTTCTTCTGCTTAGCAGATAAATGGGTCTGATCACCTTAATTCAGTGAGGGACTGAGCTGAGTTGAGGCTGGGTTTCATTTTTCATAGGTCTCTGCCTCCCTGTCATTTGCCCCTGCTACTGAAGTGTAGTCACTCAGGGGCTTCCAGCTGAGAGTGTGGTATGTTCATTTCCCACTTCCCCTGGCAAGACTTGAAACTCTAATTCGTGTTTCCTCATACTGATAAAACTTCCAAAATCTCCACTCTGCTTTTCAGAGGCTTTCTTCTTAGCTTCCTAGCCTCCTTCCCTGTGTAGCTTCAGAATTTTCAAATATCTTGAAGGGAAAACTGGCTCTTTGTGGGGCCCAATTCTAGGTACTTCCCCTTTTCACCCATTTGTTCCTTTTGTTTCTAATTTTGTCTGTAGTCTTTTTTTTTTTTTTTAAATTGGAGCATAGTTGATTAACAATGTTTGTTAGTTTCAGGTGTATAGCAAAGTGATTCAGTTATACATATATAAGTATTGTTTCTAGTCTTGCAAGACTACCAGAGCTCTGCTGGTTTCTTGGTTCTCTAGCACCAGCCTAGGCTTGATTCTCAGCTTCTTGCCTTATACCCAGATTCAACAGATACCTCCTTGGAAAAGTGGCTGCACTTATCAGGCCACCACCCCATGCTTCCAAGCTCTCTAGATTCTTGGTCTGTCTAGTTCTTTTCCTTCACTACTTCTCTAATAGCTTTAAATAGGTATTTTTAAAACTTTCTTTCCTGTATTTTGAAGTTGTTCTTGATGGAAACATTGATTTAACACAAATTACCTCTTCATACTTGGAAGTGATAGTCACATATAGTTTATTGTTATATATCAGTTATCACATCCATTATAGTTAACTTCTTTGACACCAGTTTCTTTAAGAGACTTGGTTTTCTGACTGTGTTGTGTATAGAAGGACTCTGGAAAGTGTTTTATATCGATGTAGAAATAAGTTGATTGAGTCTTAATGGAAAGGCCTGGTGGTGAGAACATCTGTTATCAGTTCAAAATCAGCAGTGACTCTGAAACTGTTGTATAAACAAGTGGAAAAGGTATTTGGTAGTCAAAAGCCTAGATGCACATTTCTTGGGAAAATTGATCTATTCCTATGGTTATAATGATGATTTTAGTATGGTTTTATGTTTGGGGCCACTGTTTTTTCTTTTTGTTTCCTTAATATCAGCTTAACATTGTGAGGTCTGTTTATATCATGTGATTTCAGAGTTGAAAGAACTCCCGTTTTTTAAAAAGAATTTTTTTAATGTACAAAGAAAAAGAAAATGTAAGACCAAAGTGAGATCTCTTACCTACCTCCCACCCTCAAAATATGTACTACTGTGTATAACTACTTCTTTTCCTCCCCCACCCTTTCCTTTCACTTCTTGTCCTCTCTCTCCTATTGATACATGTTAATTGAAGAAAATATAGAAATTGAAATACATAAAAAGAAGAAAATTTAAATCTCTTGTAATCCTATCACCAAGCACTAATCACACTTCTGAGCGTTTGACACATATCTTTTGTGGATTTTTTCTATGTAAAATGGATCATATTGTTGTTAATGGTTCTCAGCTAGGCCTTTTCATTAATATCACCTGTAACAATTAAAATATGTGTAGATTCTGGGATACACCTCATACTTAACCAAATCAGAATCTCCAGGGATAGGGCTAAGAGGGTTTTGTTGAAAAAACAAAAACTCCCCTTTAGAAAATTTTAATTGCCTTCAGAAATCTTTTAAAACAGATTTAAAAAAAAAGAATATTGCCGTATTATATGTAGAAAACTTTAACTTGTATGCAACTCTTTATCTAATGATTTGATTTTAACTTTCTCCTAGCCATTCCACCCTATGGTGAATTTGGATTGTTCTCGGGATTTCCGGCCATTTCTTTGTGCACTCTACGCTCCTATTTGTATGGAATACGGACGTGTCACACTTCCCTGCCGTAGGCTCTGTCAGCGGGCTTACAGTGAGTGTTCGAAGCTCATGGAGATGTTTGGTGTTCCTTGGCCTGAAGATATGGAATGCAGTAGGTGCGAAAATCATAGATTTTCATGGACCATTACTTATGTTGCCGTATATTTAAAATTATTTGTCTTCTAGTTCATCAGTTTTTAAGAACTTTTTTGAAGTGTGTATATTAGTCATAATTGTGAACAGCAGTTTCATGGCCTCAGAGCTGTTCATTTCCTTAGGAATTTGGAAGCACTAAATGAAAAAGGTGGGAAAAGAAAAATTTTCTATGAAGAAATTTTTTAAATAATCAAATTAAGAAAAACATAATCAAGATATTGATTGTTGATTTCTCTCCCTTACAGATTTTTTCTGGTTATAAAAGTAATGTCATTTATTAAAAAATTAGAAAATATAGAGAACATAATCATTTGTTACCTCATTATTAATGATTTTAATGGGACTCAAATATCTTTATGATTTAAATGTGTTAATGACTACAATAGTCCTGTCAGTTCCATTTTTGTCATGTATTAATATACCCAGACCCAGAAAATGTCAGATACTTTTCAAATCACTTCCAATATATAGATTGTAAGCATTTCCTAAAGGTTTGAGGATATTTACCAGACAGTGTTATAGATTTGTACGAGAGAACATTATTATTAGTAATAACATATACAGTACTGTATTTCTTGCATAATAATGTTGTGCCTTTTGTATTCTTAAAGTTTCAAGGGTAAAGAATAAGATGAACACTTATATAACTCTTATTACCTAGCTTTATCCAGTCTTACTATTTTGCAATGTTTGTTTCAGATTTTCTTTTTTTTTTTTTTTTTTTTTGGCTGAGCCACATGACTTTTGGGATCTTAGATCCCCAACCAGGGGTTGAACCCAGGGCCCTGTCAGTGAGAGCACCGAGTCCTAACCACTGGACTGCCAGGGAAGTCCCCAGATTTCTTTTTTTAAGAAATAAAACAGTACAGATAGAGTTGAAGGTTCCTTTCTTAGTACCCATCTTGATTTCATTTCCTTCTTTTCTCCCCAGAGATGAGATAATCATTATGTTGAATTTGTTGTTAATCATTCCTAGCTTTGTTTTTATACTCTTACTACATATATACATATCCATAAACAACATTAAATTTTTTTTACATGTATCTGTGTTTATATCTGTAACTCTGGTTCATTCCTCTTAGTTGCTATAGAATGGCCAATTGTATTACCATCCTATAGTTATTTAGCCATCTCCTACTGATGGTCATTTAAGTTACTTCTAGGTTTTTGCTATTATGGGCAGTGCTGCACAGAACACTTTTTTCTCCTTCATGTTTAAAATTAATTTGTTTGTCATATGACAGTAGCCCTTGGAGACAGGTGAAAGGCAGGTGGTGTTACTCTCATTTGACAGCTGGAAGAACTTAATAAAACATGTATTAGTTACTTGTAGTCAGTTCACTGGCATTTTGCTTTCTCATATTTGTCTGCTCTATTTCCCACCTATTTAACACACTCTCTTATCTACCCCATCAAACCCTTCATCCACTTTCTCCCCAAAACCTGGTAATATTTATAGTCCTGCTTTCAGAAGTTTGTAAATTTCTTGGTATTTATAACAACAGTTATGAATTACCTGGGCAGGAACCCTATTTTATGTTTTTTGTATCTAACTCCTATTGTTTAGTGGTCTTTTTATTTTAATAGGTTATATACAAGTATAGAAGTGTCATTGTGATCTATGTTTATTTGTTTTGATAGGGTTAAATCTGTTTTATGTCCTCAGTATTGCCTGGGATTGTCTAACTCTTAAATTCTGGCAAAGCAATCTTTCATAATAACATTTCATTCTTCCACATCTCTCATATCCTTGTTCCTACTGTACCTGTTTTTCAACTTCATGGACACCCCCAGACTTTTGGGTTCCCCCCCCCGCCCCTTATAGCTCCCTTCTTGATCTTATTTATTTTCTTACTTAGGTTAAGCTTTGTGGTCCATCACATAAAGTAATACTTTTGCTAGCAGTTTCAACTCATTCCTTCCACTGTACTTGTTCAGATCTCCAGCTCAACTAATTTCTTACAAATTAATTATGCTGCATATTTAATGATTTAAACCATAGCAACTTTTTTTTTAACTACCACCCAGATCTCTACCATTGTTTTATTATGTTTGCTTTTCACATTTGTCCATCCCTCTATTGATCCATTAATCTACCTTATTCTTTGTATTTCAAAGTAAATTAGAGACAACAGTTATTGCCCTCACAAATATTTTATCACGTCTTTCACTAACTAGAATTCAACATTTGTCTACAGTTTTTTCTTTCAGTTTAAAGCTTTACAAGGAAATGCACAAATCTAAAGATATCTGAGTTTTGACAAGCGCCTGCACCTGAGTAAGCCAAATCCTCAGAAAGATGTAGAACATCATCATTACCATTACCTCATGCTCTCATGCTCCTTGATGGTCAATCCTTGTCTATACCATCCTCTGGAAGGAACTACTGTTTAACATCCTTCCAAAGTATCAATAATTACTTTGTCTATTCTAGAACTTCATACAAATGGAGTCATACAATATGTACTTGCTGTGTAACTCTTCTTTTGCTCAGGTTGAGATTGCCCTTCTTTGTTCTATTTTCAAGACTCATTAATATGTTCTTGTGTTCATCAGTAGTGCTTTTTCTTGCTGAGTAGTCTTCCATTGTATAAATATACTGTATTTTGCTTATCCATTCTCCTATTGATAGACATTTTAAACCATAGCAACTCTATTTGCTCTTTGTCTTTGGTCAGTTTCCAATTTGGTCAACAGGAAAATTTCTGTTCATTCTCCTCAGCACTTATGCCAAATCTATGTCACTCATTTCAAACCCATATTTCACCTTTATTCTGTATTTGACCCGTATTCCCCTCAACCTTAGCCTGTCCTCCTTTCCTGAAAATCCATTAGGCCATTTTGCGTGAACTGTTGTGGTCTGCTACATCTCAGACCAGTCCTTTTCAATTTATTTTCTTGCATCCTCTTCCTCTTGCTGATGTTTCTTAGAGTTCTGTTCCTGTTTTTTTTGATTCTGCATGCTTTCCCTGGATAATCCCATCTCACTGATTTTAATTCTTATTCATATGCTGATGGATCCTAAATCTAAATCTGTAGCCTTGGCATCTTTCTGCTAAGTTCCAAATCTGCATATCCAGCAGCCACTGGTAACCTGAATTTGTCTCAAATACCTCAATTTTAACATGTCTAAAATTGATTTTACTCCTTGCTCATTTTTTTTATTCCTGGAAGGCATAGTCCTCCTTCATTGACCTAAGCTCCCACATCCAATCAGTTATAAATTCTGTTGCTTTTATCTAAATAATTTCATAGCTGTCTCATTCTCACTGCCTTATCTGGTTTTAGTTATGGCTCAACTGATATCTCTGCTCTCATTTTTGCCCAGCTCAAGTGTCTTCCACACTCCTAGTCATCTTTCTAATTACTTGGTGAGGGCTATATGAATATATTTATTCAACTATATGAGGGCTATATGATAAATTTATTCAATTTATCATCAATTCAGCAAATATTAATTGGATGTCTTGTGTGTGCTAGACACTATTCTAGATAGTGAAGGTGAGTAGTGAACAAAACGTAGTCTCTGTTCTTATGGAGCTAAAATTCTAGTTGTGGTGGTAGTAGTAGGAGATAAATAAATAGATAATGTCAGATGATCATGAATGTTAATAAGAAAGAATAGAGTTAGGTGATAGTGATACAATATGGGGAAGCAGAAGGACTCTATTTTCTATGGAGATGTTGAGGAAGTCCTTTTTAATGAGGCAGTGAGACAGGAATCTGAATGAAATGAGAGAACAGGTTATATAGATATCTAGGGAAGAACAGTCCAGGCAGAAGAAGCAGAGCAAGAAGTGCAAAGGCTCTGAAGTGGAAGCATGCTGGTATATTCACAGGACACCAAAGAGGCTGGAGGCAAGTGAGTAAGGGAGAAGGGAAGGAAATAAGAGCAGAAAAGGACTGGGGGTGGGTCTTTAGAGCTCTCTTATGGAATTCGGATTTGACTGAGTGAGAAGAGAAGCCATTAGAATTTTGAGCAGAAGAGACATGATCATGAACACAGGAGTGACATGTCTTTAAAGGATCACTCTGGCTCTTGTGTGGAGATGGAGATAAACTGGAAGCCACTCCAGAAGTCCAGGGATGAGGTACTCATGGCTCAGACTGGGTGGCTGCAGTAGAGGAAATGGAAAGTGGTCAGATTCTGGATACATCGCAAAGTAGAATGACAGGAAGTGCTGGTAGGTTGTGAGGTGGATATGAGGGAGGAGGGATTTCAAGGAGGACCGTAAGGTTTTTGGCCTGAGCGACTAGAAGAATGGGATTACCATTTGTGGAAATGGAGAAACTAAGGAGTGGAAATCAAGAGTTTGGTTTTGGGAGGGTTAAAGAGTGAGGGGTGTGTATATGGTGAATTGGCAGTTGGATATACAGATACAGCCATTGATATATTTATATCAATGTTTATACATACATACATACACACACATGCACATATATTTCTGGAATGTGCTTACCTCTCCAAACCTTATCTCCTGTCACAATTCATGCACTCCTCATGCCCCAGCAATGCTAAACACACCCTGTTCAAACCTCCATGCCTTTGTTCCCATTTCTTGCTAGAATACTGATTGCCATACTGCCAATACTGGCAAATACTGATTCAGAGATCCTGTGTTGAGGGACTTAATCTATGAAGTCTTTCATAACCTCTTCCCCTGAAATAATTAATCCTTCTTTATATCATTTTTATATTTTATATAGGTTTTGATTGCTTCATATATCACACTGCTGTATTTTGTGTTGTGTTTACAAGTTTTTGCCTCCTTTTGGACTCAAGGATAGAGATCCTGGGTTTTGGGGTCTTTTTCTGTTAAAGCCCTGGCATACTGTAGAATTCCAGTAAATGCCTGCATGCAATAAGTTTCTGTCATTTGGATTTATAATCCAAGCCCTGTGAAGAAAATGGTTTGTATTAGAAAATAAAAGATTAATCAGCTTCAGTGTAAGGTTATACATGTATATGGCAAACTTAATATCAGTGATAGTTTCTTGGAAACTATTTGATGCATATAACTGCTAAATATCTAGTTGGTGGGAGTCTGAAGGCTTAGAAACTGATGCTGGCAAGAAAATTGAAGATGCAGGAAGTTCATGAGAATAGTACTCTCAATAGTGTATGTCTGCAGCACAGCCCTGTTTTTTCTGTACTATGGTTATGACGCTTTCTCAAGTCTGGAAAATTGTCAAAATGCAGATTTCTTTGGCCCTAACACAGGCATACTGAAACAGGATTTGAGGTGGTGAGGACCAAGAATTTGTATTTTAAAATGACCTTAAGTTTTTCTCATGCACGTCAGTGTTTGAGAATAACTGGAATAGAGAATGCAGTGGATTGGAGAGACATTAGTAGTGGTAGGAAAGAGCTAGTTGACATTAGAGACCTTAGGAGGACTTTAATTAACCAATATGGTAAGCAGAGAGTGAATTTTAAATGAGAGGAAAAGATCTAAAACTAAGCCACTTGTAAGGATTTTTAGTGCTAATTTAACTCAGAACACTTTGGGCCGTGCAATTAGGGAAGATTTTTAACCCTTATTTTTAAGAAAGTTCTGTTTGAGTCTAGGGTAAATTGAGGACTATATTGTAATTAAACTTTAGAAAGAAGTAACTTTTAGCTACTATTCTGTTGGAGCTTTTTTTTAATGTATATTTATTATATATATATATTTTTAAATTTATATTTTGAAATCTTACTCTAAACTGTGTATCCTAAATAAATAGTATGTAAATACACTATTTATTGATGGCTATGCCTGACTACTTTAATAAAGAGTAATCTTTTTGAAGCCAAAACAAAATTAAGTATAAATTTTTCATTTTTTTGTCAGCTATGTAAAATCTAGTTTTATGACCCACAAACAAAATATGACCATTAGCATTATTTCTTCCACTTAATTGTAATGTGCTCCAAGGACATAAGAATAAACAACAGGTGCTAAATTTGGAAATCCAAATCATTAGGTTCCCAATAAGTAAAAATGGTTCTCATCTTGTATTTTTAGGTTCCCAGATTGTGATGAGCCGTATCCTCGACTTGTGGATCTGAATTTAGCTGGAGATCCTACTGAAGGAGCCCCAGTGGCAGTGCAGAGGGACTATGGTTTTTGGTGTCCCCGAGAGTTGAAAATTGATCCTGATCTTGGCTATTCTTTTTTGCACGTGCGTGATTGTTCACCTCCTTGTCCAAATATGTACTTTAGGAGAGAAGAACTTTCATTTGCTCGATATTTCATAGGATTGATTTCAATCATTTGCCTCTCTGCCACATTATTTACTTTTTTAACTTTTTTGATTGATGTCACAAGATTCCGTTATCCTGAAAGGCCTATTATATTTTATGCAGTCTGCTACATGATGGTGTCGTTAATTTTCTTTATTGGGTTTTTGCTTGAGGACCGAGTAGCCTGCAATGCATCTAGCCCTGCACAGTATAAGGCTTCCACAGTGACACAAGGATCTCATAATAAAGCCTGTACCATGCTTTTTATGGTACTCTATTTTTTTACTATGGCTGGCAGCGTTTGGTGGGTAATTCTTACCATCACGTGGTTCTTGGCAGCTGTGCCAAAGTGGGGTAGTGAAGCTATTGAGAAGAAGGCATTGCTATTTCACGCCAGCGCGTGGGGCATCCCTGGAACTCTAACTATCATCCTTTTAGCGATGAATAAAATTGAAGGTGACAATATCAGTGGCGTGTGTTTTGTTGGCCTCTACGATGTTGATTCATTGAGGTATTTTGTTCTTGCACCCCTCTGCCTGTATGTGGTAGTTGGGGTTTCACTTCTCTTAGCCGGCATCATATCCCTAAACAGAGTTCGAATTGAGATTCCATTAGAAAAGGAGAACCAAGATAAACTGGTGAAGTTTATGATCCGGATTGGTGTTTTCAGCATTCTTTATCTTGTACCACTCTTGGTTGTAATTGGATGCTACTTTTATGAGCAAGCTTACCGTGGCATCTGGGAAACAACATGGATACAAGAACGCTGCAGAGAATATCACATTCCATGTCCATATCAGGTAAGGGAAACCTTGTTCTAAATTTCAGAATATGTGACAGTGAAAAGAGCTAATCTTAGCTGATTGTTTTTTTATTGTTATTTTGGGTTTTTTTTTTACTCTTCATGAACGACCTGTACATTAGAATTTTAAAGTGAAGATAATGAACAAATGTAGTAAGAATGTCATACACATGTTTCTATAAACATTTTCCGTTTAAAAGATGACTTTTACAAGTCCAAGCTGTGGGCTTTTAAGCACTTTACTTCTGTTATCGCAAAAGAGTTGCTTGTTGATTATTTAGAAGTCTGCAGGTTTGAGGGGAAGTTGTTGATTAAAAGGCAGTGTCTTTCTGTGGAAATTTTACTGATATTCAGAATAAGGATTGTTTTAACAGTTTTGCAAAAAAAAAAATAGGACACAGTTGTACAAACAAGTTCATCTCTTAAATAGTCTTGGTTTTTCTTTTTTGCGTACTGAAGTGTTTTACCTTTGAGTTTAAAGAGATCAGATAATCATAGAATCATAGAATTTTAGATCTAGAGAGAACTTCAGAGATCATTTATTCAGGTTCCCTCTATAATTTAGAGTTCTTAAACATCTGTCTCATTTGAGGCTTAGAATTACTAAGTGATTTGTTCACACTCCGCTTGGATTTAGTTCTAGGAGAGGAGTGGAACAAGGAAAGCAGTTTAGAGGGATTGATGCTAAGTATTTATCTCTCTCATCTTAAAACCTCTCTAGAACCTATGCTCCTAGCTATTACCCTCTCTTCTTTCTTTTAAGACAAGTTTTCTTGAAAGAATTGCCCCCACTTGGTGTCTCATGTTCATTGTGCTCCAGCTTCCCTGTTCTCAAAGTGCACCAGCCACCCTTTCATCTCCCCCAACCCTTATGTTTCTCTAATACCTTTTAAATACCTTTATTAAAGTACTTATGCATTATAGATAACTTATGTTTACTTGTCTCTTCTCCCTACTAGACAGTGAACTCTTTGAAAGCAAGAACTTCTTTTTCATATTTTTTGAAAGCACGTTCTGTAGGTTAGTAGATGATGGCATTGAGAATGTGAATGTGTAGATGGAGAAGCAAAGACTTTTTAAAAATAAATTTATTTATTTCATTTATTTATTTTTGGCTGTGTTGGGTCTTTGTTGCTGCACGCGCGCCTTCTCTAGTTGTGGCAAGCGGGGGCTACTCTTCATTGCGGTGCACAGGCTTCTCATTGCGGTGGCTTCTTTTGTTGCGGAGCACGGGCTCTAGGCTCGTGGGCTCAGTACTTGTGGCTTGCAGGCTCTAGACCCGCAGGCTCAGTAGTTGTGGCGCACGGGCTTAGTTGCTTCATGGCATGTGGGATCTCCCTGGACCAGGGTTCAAACCCGTGTCCCTTGCATTGGCGGGCAGATTCTTAACCACTGCACCACCAGGGAAGTTCGAAAAGACATTTTTTTTTAATACATATATTATTTTTATAAATTTATTTGTTTTCATTTTTGGCTGTGTTGGGTCTTCGTTGCTGTGTGTGGGCTTTGTCTAGTTGTGGCGAGCGGGGGCCACTCTTCGTTGTGGTGCGTGGCCTTCTCATTGTCATGGCTTCTCTTGTCACGGAGAGCACGGGCTCTAGACACACGGGCTTCAGTAGTTGTGGCACGTGGGCTCAGTAATTGTGGCTCGTAGGCTCTACAGCACAAGCTCAGTAGTTGTGGCGCATGGGCTTAGTTGCTCTGTGGCATGTGGGATCTTCCCGGACCAGGGATCGAACCTGTGTCCCCTGCATTGGCAGGCAGATTCTTAACCACTGCGCCACCGGGGAAGCCCCGAAAAGACATTTTTAAGAAATGGTAACAGTGGTACTGCAGACAAGGAGTGTGTGATTAGCACATAGTCAATGCTCATAAATATTTGATGACTGAGAATGCCAATTCCCCCTTTTTTATTTTGTGGTATAAATAGTCCAATACAAAATTAATTTTTATTGTATAAATATTAGCTACTGGCTTTTAAAAAAACCAACTCATAATTGAAAGACCAGAAAAAATGAATAATTGAAATTGTATTACACTTCTTGACAGAATTAATTAAAACTCTTAATGTGAGGTTTCAGACCTGAAGCTAAGTAATCAAATTTTGCCCCTAACGAGAGTGAAAGAGATGGTTGAATTACATTGTGCGCTTCTCAATATAAGGTTTCTAGGATTCCAAATATATATTGTCTTAGGGCTATTGAACAAATAATGTTTGGCTCTGAAATAATGATCTGAAACATACCAAACCTCAAACATGTAAATTAGTAAATTAGAATAGTTGGGCTGCTGCTATTTTCAAGACGTTCCTAGAATTCTTTTAGCATCTTTAGAACCAGTTTGAGTTGCACAAAAATGTGTGTGTGTATGCATCTCTTTATAGTCATAGGTTAAAAGTGTTTTTTATTTCCAACTTACAGAAATAATGTTGGATTTCCAACATCCTAAAAAGAATAGAGAATGGTATAGTAACAGTAGCGTAGTTATTAAGCTGTAAAGTCTGGGTTAGGAATACTGGCTTCCTATCTAACTCTCATTATTTACTAGTTTTATAACCTTAGATCAGCTTCATCTCTCTCTACTTCAGTTCCTCATCTGTAAAATGAGTAATAGAATCTAACAGTAATGAAAGAGTAATCATATTAGATACAAATAGTAGTAGAATGTGTTTCCTAGGGTTGTATTTAGGAGTCTACATGCAAACACTTAGAAGAGTGCCTTCTACATAATAAGTGCTCAAATGTTAGCTCTATTGTTCATTTTTTTCATTTATTGTTGCTGCTTTATTGATATGTATACACACACACATACATACATATATAAATGTTTTTTTAAACCATCCAATACCAAACTTTAGGAAATGCTATATTTGTTTTAAGTTTTTGAGAATATGCATGCCGATATGTGCACCACTAACTTGTCCATTTTAACTGCAGTAATCTAATGTATAAATATACTGCTGTTTGTTCACTCATTATTTTGTTGATGGACAGACATATAGTTTTCAAGTTTTTTTGCTGTTGTAATACCTGTCTTCCTTGTACATGACCAAGAATTTCCATGGGCTGTATACCCAAAAGTGTAATTGTGGAATTGTAACATACATGCAACTTCAACTCAAGTGGTTATTTTAATTTACACTCCCAGTATAGAGTATGAATTCCCCATTTCTCCCCACCTTGGTGTTCTCAGGCTTTTAGCTTTTTGCCAACCTTTGAAACAATATCTCAAGTCTATCATGATTTTTATTTCCCTTATTCCTCATAAGTATGTTTTCATATTTTTATATGTATATAAGTATATTTTCATATTTTTCATATTTTTATTGGCTATTTGGGGTTTCTCTTCTGTGATTTGCCTATTTGTTACTGTTGTCCATTGCTCTGTTAGGTTATTTGCCTTTTGTTGTTATTGTTGTTTTAATTCTTTGTCAGTTGTTTGCATTGCAGGTATCTTATTCTGCTCTGTACCTTGTCTTTTCACTTTGTGTTTTCTTTGCCTTTTGTGTTTTAAGAAATCCTTCCCTGCCTCTCAAAGTCATAAAAATGGTCTGCCATATTTTTTCTAGCGGTTTTTAAATTTTGATGTTTTGATTCATAGCTCTAATCCCTTGAAATTTATTTTTATGTATGTGATGAGTAACATAATTTTATTTTTTCATATGAATAAGCAGTATGCTTTTTGCACCATTTATCAAATAGCCCATCTGAACTGTAATGCAACGGCTATAATATACAAGTTCCATTTTTAGGCTCTCTCTTTTGTGCACTGGTCTGTTTGTATAACCTTGTAACAATTCCACATTTCCTCTACCTTATTCTTCTTCAAAATTATTTTAACCATCTTGGCACTTTTCTATATGAATTTTAGAATAATTCATCCATGAAAAACACTGTTTGGATTTTTATTGAAATTGTTTTAGGTTTTAAATGAATCTGGGAGAATTTGCTATCTTTGTAATACTGAGTTTTAGTATCTTTTAGTTTCTTTCTTTATGTATGTATTCATTCATTTGTTCATAGGCACCGTACAGTTTTTGTTGCAATTGTGAGTGAGGTCTTTTCAATATTACATTTTTCATTTGGTTATTGCTGGTGTACAAGAATGCCACTGATTTTTGCATATTGACCTTATATTGAGCATCCCTGCTACACTCTTCTATTAGTTCTAACTGCATATTGGTTCTCTTAGATATTCTTTGTAGAAATCCTCTTGTCTGCAAATAAGGACAAATTCGTATCTTGTTTGCTTTCCAATTCTTATGTTTTATTTAAGATTTTTCCATCTATACTCATGAGTGAGATAGATTGTGATCATTTTGCTTTTCTTGCCCTGTCCTTTTCCTTTTTGGTGTCAAGGTTATAATAGCTTCATAAAATGAGGTTTTTTTCTTCTATTCATTGAAACAGTTTTTACAATAAATAGGGTCTGTCTGCTCTTTGAAAGGGCTGGTATATCCTCCCGTAAAAACCCTCTGTCATGGTATCTTTGAAGTAAGGAGAGAGAAGTTTCATCTTTCTGAACTGAAATTCTGCATGCATTAATCAGTAACTCCCCATTCCTCCCTGCCTCTCAGCCTTTGGCAACCATTATTCTACTTTATGTCACTATGAATTTGACTACTCTGGGTACCTCATATAAGTGGAACTCAAATACTAGAATTTTTTTTTAAATAAATTTATTTATTTATTTGTTTTTATTTTTGGCTGTATTGGGTCTTCATTGCTATGCGCGGGCTTTCTCTAGTTGTGGTGAGCAACATCTACTCTTTGTTGAGGTGCACGGGCTTCTCATTGTCGTGGCTTCTCTTGTTGTAGAGCACGGGCTCTAGGAGCGTGGGCTTCCGTAGTTGTGGCACATGGGGTCAGTAGTTGTGGCTCGCGCGCTCTAGAGCGCAAGCTCAGTAGTTGTGGCGCACGGGCTTAGTTGCTCCGCGGCATGTGGAATCTTCCTGGGCCAGGGGTTGAACCCGTGTCTTCTGCATTGGCAGGCGGATTCTTAACCACTGCGCCACCAGGGAAGCCTTCAAATACTAGAATTTTAATACTAACTTTCATTCAGAATTTTACTTTAGGGGAATCTTATATAGACTTGTGAATTGAGCATTAGAGATGCTAAATTTCTATTTGAAGTAATATCCATACATAATTGAACAAGATTTGCTATTACTGAGCATACCTAAAAGAATGCTTAGCAGGTTCTGATGATAATTCCTAATGAGAAGTTTTAAAAATGTGTTAAGCAATGATGTTATACTTGAGGTAGCCTCCTCAGGTGACTTAGAGAACGTAATATTTGAATATATATTCACTTGAAAATCAGTGAGGTTGCTTTATAGTCATTTCTTACATTACTGAAGCTTTAAAACATTTGAAAACTCAGCTTATGAGGTAGTTGATCACATTGTTTCAAAATACCAACTGGGTTTAATGTAAATCGCATGTATTTAAGTCCATAATTTGAAGAAAAATGGGCTTGTGTAAAGTATTTTAAGATATTTAAAATGAGTGTCCTTGCTGAAAACAGAAATTTGCTGTTTGGATTTTAAAATACTTTATACCAACTGTTTTTTCAAGAACAGTCTATTTAAAAAGTGCATATTAAATGAAACTTGAGACAGTAATATTTAATGCCTGAATCAAGAATTAATTGTGAAATATAGCTTGAGCTTTCAGAATAATGTATATTTTACAGTTTAAAATCAGTAAAGTTTATTCCTAGACTATGTTTCATCTTATGTGTTAATCATTTATTTATGTATTTATTTATTTATTTTTATGTGTTTTTTAAATAACACATTAGTAATTTTCCAGGTACTTAGCATTCTTTTTTTCTTTTTCTTTTTTTTCTTTAAAAGTAATTCCCTTTATTTATTCAGGGGCTTCTAAGAGGCTCAAAGCATTTTATGAAAGAGTTTACAAGTTTCAAAGTTTGTTGATATTTCTGGAAAACCATTCACATGTAAAATACTGGTTAAAAACATGGGCTTTGAAGTCCTGTCTCTAACACTCTGAGCCTCAGTTTCCTCGTGTAAAATGTAGGAAATAATATGTTAAATATAGTAATATCTACCTCATGGGTGGCAGAGAAGATTAAATGAGAAAATAAACTTAAACCTCCTACTAGAGTGCCTTGCACAAAGAAAAATTTCAGTATTCTGTTGTTACAAGTACATAATTCCTGAGGTTTAAAAAAGGATTGTTCTTAAACTCTGTACTAGAATCATCATTTTTTTTCTTTAAATATTGATTTTCAAAAAAACATGTTTCCTTTCCTAAAGTGCCCCTTCATTTTTTTTCCATCTCTTTTCATCCATCTAATCCAATGCTGTATGTCTCAAGGAATTTTGATACTAGAACCTGTGTTTCAAAATATAAATAAATGCGTTAGCATAATAGAAGCAGCCTAGCTAAGACTGTCAAATTCACATTAGAGCCATTTGTAGAATTTAAAAAAAAAATTATTTGTGTAGAAAACAAACAAAAAAACATTATTTGTATTCTTTCAGCCACACAAGGCAACCCATCTGTTGTTTATCTAATCTTGATTCAGAAACGTACAAAAATAGCAGAATAACATCAAATCTAACTTAACAATTTTAGCTTCATTTTCTGATAAGAGTGTTTCCCTTTACCAGACAATTCCAAAAGGAATTAGCATTGTTTATGAAAGGACCATAAGGAAATGGGTATGTTTTGCAGTTCCAACATTACTGACAACAAATAATTCTGTATAAAATATATAGTACATACTACTAATCTTTTTTTTCTGCTACTAATCTTTAAAGTGGTAAATATACTGCCTGTGACTTCCTAGCACCAAATTCATTTTTCCTCAAAATTTTTTAGTGTCTGTAATAGAGGGAAAGAGTGAGAATTCCTGAAAAAATATTCTAAGTCTCTTGTAGGAAAATATTTTAAAATATTATATTTTAGAAATATAGAATATTAAAGAAATTTATTTAAAAAACTATTCATACTATCATGCACAGGTTGTAAAATGCTGTCAAATGGCACTTTTGGATAAACATTATTATTTTTTTTTTTTTTTGCGGTACGCGGGCCTCTCGCTGTTGTGGCCTCTCCCGTTGCGGAGCACAGGCTCCGGACGCGCAGGCTCAGCGGGCCCAGCCGCTCCGCGGCATGTGGGATCTTCCCGGACCGGGGCACAAACCCGTGCCCCCTGCATCGGCAGGCGGACTCTCAACCACTGCGCCACTAGGGAAGCCCAAATATTAATATTTTAAAACATACAAGTGGCTGTTATCTTGGCGTCTGCTAAACAGAATAAATAGCCTAAGCCGTGAGTTCAATTTAAGTCTTAACTGCAGATATATCTGGTATAAAATGGTTTACACATGTTTAGGAAAAAATTCAGTGTACTTGCCACAGTCTATAGCAGGGCACAGCAGACTTCCTCTGTAAGGTCATATAGTAAATATTTTAGGCTTTGCCAGCCATGTGGTTTTTGTTGGAACTACTCAGCTCTGCTGGTGGTAATGCACAAGCAGCCATAGACAATATGTAAGCAAATGGAAATGTTCCAATAAAGCTTTGTTTACAGTAATGTTATTGGGGCGAATTTGGTTTGTAGGTTGTAGTTTGCCAACCCGTGAACTACAGCAAGCATTATTCTCTATCACCTTTGAGAATTCCTTCATAACAGTGGTTCTCTATCACCTTTGAGAATTCTTTCATAACCTCTGGCACTTTTCTGTCTCATGGAAATTGTCACTGTCTCATTCTCATTACTGAGTTTTGAGGATCATCATTTTACTGTATCACATAATGGTATTAAAAATATTCAATAAAATCTGGTATTATATCATGATAATAAAATAAATTCTAGTACATCACTGTAATAAAGACATGCCAATAAATCTTATTTCCAGTTGTCTTTGAAGTCATCACCACACCAGTTTAAAGAAATAATTTGAGTAGTTTATGGGAATAGTAAAATAGAAGCAATAATCCGAGAAGCTTCTAGTTATTAAGTATGTACTATGTATCAGGTCCTGTACTAAGCAAATTTATACTCATTATTTCCTTTAATCCTAACAATAGTGCACTAAGTTAGATTGTATTCAGTTTTATAAATGAGGAACTGAGTCTCATAATTATATACAACCTATCCAAATTCGTGGTTTTTTTTTTTTTTTGGCTGTGTTGGGTCTTCGTTGCTACGTGCAGGCTTTCTCTAGTTGCAGCGAGCGGGGGCTCCTCTTCATTGCAGTTTGAGGGCTTCTCATTGCAGTGGCTTCTCTTGTTGTGGAGCACAGGCTCTAGGTGCACGGGCTTAATAGTTGTGGCATGTGGGCTCAGTAGTTGTGGCTCGTGGGCTCTAGAGCGCAGGCTCAGTAGTTGTGGCGCACGGGCTTAGTTGCTCCGTGGCATGTGGGATCTTCCCAGACCAGGGCTCGAACCCGTGTCCCCTGCATTGGCAGGCGGATTCTTAACCACTGCACCACCAGGAAAGCCCCAACCTATCCAAATTCTTACAGTAAGTGCTAGAGCTGGGGTGTGAATTGTATTTCTGATTCCAGAGACTACGAACCACCTACCTGATCATGTCAAATGTGAAATCTTCCATTTTATTTCCTCTACTGAATCACAAACATTCTATCAGTGACTTTTTAAGCTGTGTTAAGGTCATTGAGTTCATTAATATTGTAAGTTTGCTGAAGAAAGAGCTAAGAAGTTTGTCTTAAAGTAGAACATTAGGAAAATAAAATACACTCAGGTTTCTTCAGACAATATGACTTCTGACAATATGTCTGAATAGGAGCATCAACAATTAAAGTCTGAACCAGTAAAATCTGGAAAGAACACACTCTTTGATACATCGCAGGTCTTACATACTCTTTGGGGAGATCTCCAAAGAGTCCTCCAGTTCAAAAATGATTATGAATTGGAACCAGCACAATAAGGAGCTAGGGCTCGTCAAACAGAGTCAATTAGGTGGATGAGACGGGAAAGGTAACTGAAGTGTGGTTGCTAACGGTGGCGGAAGTTGAGACTTAGGCCAGCTGGGAAGTTGAGAAAGGGAGCCAGAACTCCCTTGCTAGCCTAAATCATCAGGGTCATAGGCTGAAGTGTTTGCAGGTTAGTTGTACCTCCTGGCAATCAGCTGGAACAAATTCTTTCTCCAGGATTCCCACTGACTGATTAACCAAATAGCTCACAAAATAAAGACCCCAAACACATGAGAAAACAAGCCACTATGACTGAGAGTCATTGGATATAGCAACATCAAACTTAGAACTGTAGATACTGAAATTGTCAAAACTGAATAATAGAATAGATAAGTGTGTAACATTTATGGAAATAACAGATACAGTCACAAAGATTACAAGTCTACAAGAAACTACTTGGAATAGAAGATTTTTTAAAAATTAAGCATCTAGAAAGATAATTTTTGAAATATACTCAATTGATGAATTTCTGAAATATAAAACAGCAGTTTAGACTGCTGTTTGAAGAGAAATTTCATGAACTAGTAGTAGGTGAAAATAAAGGTATCCAGAATGCAGTAAGAGAGACAAGGAAAATATGAAAGTGATGTTAAGAGAAATGGAGGACAGAATGAGAAGGCCTAATAGGAATATAATTAGAGCCCCAGGAGGGAGTTCCAGGAGGAGGGAATTGAGAAAATGTAGGAGAGACAATATTTCAAGAGATAATGGCTACAAATATTCCACAACTGCTAAACCTGTGCATTCACAGACCAAGGAGGTTCTATATACCACTAGCAGGATAAATAAAAAGAAATCCACACTTCAGTGAAACTGTAGAACGCCAAAGATAGGAATCTTGAAAACAGTCTCAAAAAAGGACAGATCATCTAAAAAGACCAACAGGTAGAATGACAACAGAGTCCTTAACAATAACAGTGAAAGCCAGAAGATGATATGTTATCATCTTGTTGAGAGAAAAAAACTTTTCAGGGACTTCCCTGGTGGCTCAGTGGATAAGACCCCATGCTCCCAATGCAGGGGGCCTGGGTTCTATCCTTGGTCAGGGAACTAGATCCCACATGCATGCCGCAACTAAGGAACCTGCCTGCCGCAACTAAGACCTGGTGCAACCAAATAAATAAGTATTTAAACAAAAACAAACTTTTCAACCAGAATTTTGTACCTTGTAAAACTGTTGCGGTAGACCTGGGGATGCATTGCCAGATGCCCTTTAAAGAAAGGCATGGTGCTCAGCTGCAGGGAGTGGGGTCAGCAGACACCCTTCAGGTGCAGAGAGCTGCTTTATCTGAGGTCAGGCCATATCTGGGGTGGCCTGCAACCAGCGATTGTTAGGTGGGCTAAGAAGGCCTGGCCATTGGCCCAGCATGGGACTCTCTGAAGGTCCTTATTCACTCCACAACTCCTTACCAGTTTGGCAAAAGGCTTTTCTGAGAATGCGCAGCAGGTCATTTTCTTCTGCCCAATCCTGCTATCCACTCTTTCCTTCACAGGTACTGTTCCCTAATAAAGATCTTGCAAACTTCATCTTTGCATATTATGGAAAACTCAGATTTGTTCTCAAAAACAAAGATGTCATAAAGCCATTTACATATAAACAAAAACTGTTAGTTTACCACCAAAAGACTTGTACTAAAAGAACTTCTAAAGGTTATACTTCAAGAAGAATGAAAATGATCTCATAGAGAGTACGAGATGCAAGAAGGAATGATGAGGAAATAAAGTTGTGAACATATATATACAGCTAAACAACTATTGTTTCTATAAAATACCAGTAACAATGTGTAATTTGGAAATACATCTAAAATCCTGTAGAAAACAAAGTACAGCAAAATGTATATATAGACCAAAATTGGGTTAATGCTATAATCAGATGCATCAGATCTCAATTGATGATCTAGAGCTCCTGACAGATGCCCTCCCCACCCCCCTTTTATTGCTCTTCTCATAGGCCTCTTGTTCTTTATGGTTTTTTAAAATTCTGATTGTTTTTTAATTTAATTTTTTGAATAGGTGACTTGTAATGTTTATAATGTTAAAAATATGTATTGTGAAGCATTATTCCTACTCTCGTTCCTCATATTCTCAATTTTCGCCCCCTCTCCATCTCTGCCAGTAACCACCATATATGGTTTCTTGTATGTATTTCCAGAGTTTGTTTTTCCATAAGGTTGTTTTGAGAAGTAAGTCACAGTATAACTTAAAAGAGCCCAGGGCTTCCCTGGGGGCGCAGTGGTTGAGAGTCCGCCTGCTGATGCAGGGGATACGGGTTCGTGCCCTGGTCCGGGAAGATCCCACATGCCGCTGAGCGGCTGGGCCCGTGAGCCATGGCCGCTGAGCCTGCACGTCCGGAGCCTGTGCTCTACAACGGGAGAGGCCACAGCAGTGAGAGGCCCGCGTACCGCAAAAAAAAAAAAAAAATTAGAAAGTTTGGTTGTGCCTGTATTTCCTAAGATGCAAATTGTTTTATTATTTCGAGTATTGTTGAATGTGAGATTAGTTTTTTTCTTTTTTTTTTGATTCAGGTATAATTGACATATAGCATATTAGTTACAGGTATACAACATAATGATTCAGTATTTGTACTTAACAGATGTAAGATTTGCAAATATTTTCTCCCATTCAGGAGGTTGCCTTTTCATTTTGTTGGTGGTTTCCTTTGCTGTGCAGAAGCTTTTTAGTCTGATGTAATCCCACTTGTTTATTTTTGCTTTTGTTACCTTTGCTTTTCGTGTCAGATCCAAAAAATCATTACTGAGACTGATGTCAAGGAGCTTGCCACCTATGTTTTCTTCTGGGAGTTTTATGGTTTCAGCACTTATGTTCAAGTCTTTAATCCATTTTGAGTTTATTTTTGTGTATGGTGTAAGATAGTGGTCCAGTTTCATTCTTTTGCGTGTGGTTGTCCAGTTTTCCCAACACCATTTATTAAAGAGACTGTTCTTTCCCCATTGTGTATTCTTGGCTCCTTTATCAGAAATTAATTGACCATATATGCACTGGTTTATTTTTGGAGTCTCTTCTGTTCAGTTGATCTATGTGTCTGTTTTTGTGCCAGTACCATATTGTTTGATTAGTGTAGCTTGTAATATAGTTTGAAATCAGACAGCATGAATGATGCCTCCAGCTTTGTTCTTCTTTCTCAGGATTGCTTTGGCTATTTGGGTCTTTCGTGGTCCCATACACATTTTAGGATTTGTTCTATTTCTGTGAAAAATGCCATTGGAATTTTGATAGGATTGCTCTGAATCTGTAGATTGCTTTGGGCAATATGGATATTTTAACGGTATTAATTTTTCCAGTCTATAAGAATGGAATATCTTTCCATTTATTTGTCTTCAATTTTTTTTCTTTAATATCTTATTTTCTTGTTGTAAATCATGAGATTACAGGAAAATTTTGTGGAGTTTAAAAGAACTGATTTCTGAACATGGTCTATCCCCTAAATAGTTTTTCCGGGCTGAGGAAGTTGATGGTTTTTTTTTTTTTTGCGGTACGCGGGCCTCTCACTGCTGTGGCCTCTCCCGGTGCGGAGCACAGGCTCCGGACGCGCAGGCTCAGTGGCCATGGCTCACGGGCCCAGCCGCTCCACGGCATGTGGGATCTTCCCGGACTGGGGCACGAACCCGCGTCCCCTGAACCGGCAGGTGGACTCTCAACCACTGCGCCACCAGGGAAGCCCGAAAGTTGATCTCTTGTTGTAATGCTTAGGAAAGTCTAAGCCATGTTTTCTGTTTCATTATTCTATATTTAATAACAAACTAATTTTTAAAATTTTTACTTGTTATTCTTCAGTCATATATAGAAGAGAGAATGGAACTTTTCAATATGATTTACCTTTAATTTTATCTGGTTTGAGAAAAAACAATAGTTTATTACTTTAATCCAAAAAAAAAAAGGTTATGCTTTTCACAGATGAATGAGCATCATTATCCTTTGAATTCTGATTAAGAGTTTTCTGTGTGCATCAAGATTAAGCATAAATTCTACAGAGTTTTAAATTATTTGTTTCCCAGTTATTGCATCCATTATTGTAAAGTATATGTGTGCAGAATAATGTTCCATTTTCTAGCTATTTCTAGTTCTTAAGATTAAAGTGACATAAGAGTAATGATCATTTTTTCCCTCAATATAATTAGGATGAAAGTTCAAGATGTCCTTTGCTTAATCAAATGTAACTTCTGAAGAAGTAGAATTTTCTGTTTCATAATGTCATCAAAGCATAGGAATAGAATTGAGACAACTATGATTTCTGTGTTCATTTTAAGTTCTTGAGTGAATTTTGGCTTTAAGTCTTTTCTTACCTAATTTGTGAGTTTTCCATGAGGTTAATTAAATAGACACAATATATCCAGATGTCATGATAAGTCTTTGAGATGTTAATATTCTGTGGTTATTCTTCTGAGTATATATGCTCTGTACCAATTCCTTTCTAATCAGACACGCTCTCCTTTATTTCCTGTCCATTTACTGAAGCCATTTTCTCATCTTCCCTGACTAGTCTGTCACTTGGAAAGTTGTGTGTCCCTTAAATAATGGGATAAAAATTTGTTCTTTAATCATTAAATTTTATTTTTTATTTATCTAAAAGTTGACATCACCCAGAATTTTACAGCAGTCACTGGTAAAGTTAATTAGAATCTAAATTGTTTACCTTTCCTCATTGCCATTAGCCATTCTTGAATTTAGAAGAAAGCATTCTTTTAAGGTAGTCTTTGTGTTTGGAAAAGAAAATGAGATTATTTGCAAAATATTTGAAATGTGGAGTTTGTTTTATCATTTCCTCTATTGATTGAAGGAAGGCTTGGGAATTGAAATACCAGCTTACTATACATATTTTTCACAGGGTTACAAATAAATCAGTGGGCCAAGGATGGCAGAAGATAAACTTAGAAGTAAAGGGAAGGAAGATAGATTGATAAATATCTAGTTAAAGGGGTGAATTACTAATTAGTTCTCTACCCTACCTAGTGCCAATTTAATTTCAAAATTATTGCCTCTCTGAAAGGAACAAAGTATTTTGAAATTATAGGAGCCTTGACTTCCTTTTTTTGTTGTTGTTGTTTTTTGGCGGTATGCGGGCCTCTCACTGTTGTGGCCTCTCCCGTTGCGGAGCACAGGCTCCGGACGTGCAGGCTCAGCGGCCATGGCTCATGGGCCCAGCCGCTCCGCGTCATGTGGGATCTTCCCAGACTGGGGCACAGAACCCGTGTCCCCTGCATCGGCAGGCGGACTCTCAACCACTGCACCACCAGGGAAGCCCTTGACTTCCTTTTTGTCCTTTATTTTTAAAAGGTATTATAACTGTTTCGGACATACAGGTATTTATATGTATTTTTGTATGTCATATACATGTATATTATAAAGAATAATACATTGAACAATAGATTTATCACTCATTTAATAAAACAATAACAAAACACCAGGTCCCCCTCCCTGATTGAATCTCCCTTCTAAACTATCATTATCCAGGATTCGGTGTTATTGTGTATTTACTTATATATTTACTCATTTATATATTTACCTAAACAATATATTAGTTGAAGTATTTAAAAACTTTACAGTGTCAAAACTGTATGTATTTTTGCAGCTTGCTTTTGTCATTCATTCTTTTTGTGAGATTTATCTATGGTAATATGTACAGTATGTGTTGATTTGCTGTCTTTGCTGTTCAGTATTCTGTTGTATGAATATATCACGTTTGTTTATCTATTTTACTCTTAATGGATATTTAGGTTGCACATTGTTTTTACTCTATTATAGATAATACTGCTGTGAATATTGCACATCCATGTGAGTTTCTCTAGAATGTATAACTCATAATGGAACTGTTGGATCTTGTGACTCTTCAGCATTACCAGATGTTGCTAAATTGTTTTCCAAAGTCGTTGTCCCAATTTAGAACCTCATATGAAAGTACAGTGAGTTCTCATTGTTCTACATCCTCACCATCACATTGATACCAATTGTCAGACTTTTAAATTTTTGTCAATCTTATTGGCAGTCCTCTTTGCTATTTTAATTTGTATTTCCCTGATTACTAGTGAGATTGAACTTCTTTTCTTATATAACTTACAATAAGTTAAATAACTTATTAGCTATTTAGATTTCCTCTTCTGTGAATTGCTTGTATATACACACATATATTCTGGATTATAATTTCTTAGTCAGTTTTATGCATTACAGATATCATCTAACTTTGGTTTTTCATTGTTTTAATGGTGTCCTTTGATGTGCAGAAGTTTAAAATTTTAATATATATATTATTATATATATATAATATATATATTATATATACTATTATATATATATAATATATATATATATTCTTTTTCTTTTTTTTTTTAAATTGTATCTTATTTAAGAAATCTCTACCCAAAGGTTGTAAATGATATTCTCCTTTGGGACTTCCCTGGTGGCACAGTGGTTAAGAATCCACCTGCCAATGCAGGGGACACAGGTTTGATCCCTGGTCTGGGAAGATCCCACATGCCACAGAGCAACTAAGCCCGTGCGCCACAACTACTGAGCCCATGTACCGCAGCTACTGAAGCCCCCACCCCTAGAGCCCGTGCTCCACAACAAGAGAAGCCACCGCAATGAGAAGCCCACGCACGGCAACGACGAGTAGCCCCCGCTCACTGCAACTAGAGAAAATCGGCGTGCAGCAATGAAGACCCAACACAGCCAAATAAATAAAAATAAATAAATTAAAAAAAATAGATGGTGGGTTAGCTTACCTTGTTAAAAAAAATTCTTTGTTTTAACAGTTTTAAAGTTTTGCTTCTCAGATTTGGATTTTTAGTCTGTAGAATTTATTTTCAGATCTGGAGTGAGGAGGCAATATCATTTTTAAAATATGTAGATGTCTAGTTAGCACTATTTATTGACTAGTCCATCCTTTCTCCACTGATCTGTAATGCTGCCTCTGTCAGACAGTGTCAAGTTTCCATCTATGAAACTTATTTTGCTGTTCCACGGTCTGTTTTCTATCCTTGTCTTGATCTTCTGTCATTGTCTTAATTACTGTAGGTCTTAATTCTGATAGGTCTTTATATCTGATAACGTGAGTATGTGAGTTTTCAAAGCAGAATAACAGTAAAGGCAGATAAAGCCTATGTAGTGTATGTAATAAGGGCACAAAATTTGGAATCCAAAGACCTCCATTCCAGAACTGTTATCACTTATCAACATGACAGACTCTGCATGAGCCCGATCAATAATTTGTTTTTTTAAGTTTTTTTTTTGAGGTACGCGGGCCTCTCACCACTGTGGCCTCTCCCGTTGCGGAGCACAGGTTCCGGACGCGCAGCCTCAGTGGCCGTGGCTCACGGGCCCAGCCGCTCTGCGGCATGTGGGATCTTCCCAGACCGGGGCACGAACCCGTGTCCCCTGCATCGGCTCATATTTGGAGCCATCTTTGAGCCTCCCTTTCTCACATACCTCATCACACTCAATCCATCGATTTATCACCACCTCCACTTCTACCTTAGTCCAAGCTATCTGATACTTCCACAGTGGCCTTCCAGTTCATCATCTTGCTTCTATTCTTGTTCCTTTACAATTTTTTTCCAACACAGTAGCCAGGGCAATCTTTTAAAAACATAAATGAGGTTTTGTTGCACCTTCAAACAAAACTCTCCAATATTGGGCTTCCTATTACTCTTAGAATAAAACCCAAAATTCTTAATGTTGCCTGCAGGGCCATATGTAATTTGGCCCCTTCCTACTTCCTTGACTTATTTTCTGCTGTTCTCCTCCTTGCATCCTCGGCTCTAGTCACGCTGGTTTCCCTGTTATTGTTCTTCAGAGACAACAAATTTGTTCTCTCAGGATTATTGTTATTGCTGTTCCTTCTTGAAATACTCTTACTGCACAGTATAGTTCAAATCACTGCTTAATTGTTAAGTCCTTGGAGAAGCCTTTCTAATCACTTTGATACATGCCCCATCTACCATACTGCATCCCAAATGCTATTCCCTACCCTGCTTTAGTTCTGAGTTTATTACTACCTGAAATTAAAAGATTTATTTCCTTGTTTATTGACAACATTCCATCGTCACCCTGCCCCCATCCCTCCCTGGAATGTAAACTCTAAAGGGCAGGGAATTTTCTGACTCATTTATAGTTACATCTCTTTACCAGGACATTGTAGGCACTCAGTATTTAAGTGACTAAATTAATTAGCTGCGTGACCTTGAGCAAATCAGTTCGCTTCCCTAGACTTTGATTCCACGTATATAAAACAAAGGGATTTGACTGTATCTATAAGATCTCTGAAGATGAGTGTTTTAGACTACAGATGATCAGTCATCTGGAATTGAAGGCAACCCCAAAGTCTTTAAGTTCAGGCCCCCTATTTAATATATAGAGGTCACATTGCTCTGGCCAGTGCTCTTTTCACATCACACAATACCTCTAATTCAGTGCTCAACTCTGATTAAATCTCCCTCTATACTTCTTTGATTACAACTTTACTAGCTTTAATTTTTAGATTCTTGACCTTGTTCCTTTTCATTATATTGTTTCTGTAAGCCACATCTTTACATTTACAAATAATTGTTTTTCTTCATTCATTGTTTTATCACTATTCATTGAATGTAAGCAGATGTGATTTGAAGAATGCTTCTCAATGGTCACATTCTTCCCCTTACCTCCCTCCACTTTTTCTTTTTTAATATATATTTGTTTATTTATTTGGCTGCACTGGGTCTTTAGTTGGCGGCATGCGGGATCTAGTTCCCTGACCAGGGATCGAACCCCGGTCCCCTGCATTGGGAACCTGGAGTCTTAACCGCTAGACCACTGGGGAATTCCCCCTCCCTCAACTTTTATAGGAACTTTTTCTTTTTTTGTGAGTCAAAAAAATGCTTACAATAAAAAAAAATGTATATAATCATGTTCACATGTACATCTTAGCTAGTACTGTAGGTTTTTAAATCATGGAAAAGGAAAATAACTTTTGTAGTAAAATTGGACATAATAAAAACTAGTCTTTAATTCCCCTAGAAAATTTTTCAAGATTAATAGGATGAATGACTTTGCCTATTCCAACCCCTTAATTTTCAGATGGGGAAATTTAAGTATATAGTGGCATAGGAAACACTAGGATAAACAAAGATAAACAGTTCCTTCAGCACTTCTCAGAGCCTTTAATATTATATGAATGTACATGTGAATCTCCAGGAGGGGGTTATAATATCCAAATTTTATTTTACCACAGACTATCTTATTATGGATTACCTTTTAGTGTCTTCTGGGACAGTAGTGCTTCATGTAGTACCACATGTTTGAGCATTTATAAGGTGTCAAGCACAGTTCTAAGTACTTTACATGTTTTAACCCATTTTACATACTATATGTATTTGTTCTTTCTTAACACTGTGTGAAAATCTATCTTTAAGAAGCAGTGTGCCAAAGCAGAGAATGGAAGAAATAGCAAGAAGGTGTGTGTGTGTGTGTGTGTGTGTGTCAATGCAGAATATAAGTCCTGTGCGTTGATTCATTTACAGTTAATTCATCATGTTTTCTATCTAGTTGATCATTGATCTGTTTATATAGCTTACTTTAAATATTTGTGATATTCACTGTATACTGTGTATTAAATATCAATATAATTTTTTGATAGTTTTAGGGTGATTCATCTGCAGAACATTTATTGATATCTACTAATCCAAATTTACATTGTATCATAAGCTTTTGGCATTCTGTTAATATGATAAAAGTTTTCCTGGTTAAATATGTTTTATAAATGTTGATGATATATATATGGTTTTCTCCACTTTAAAAAATTTCAAAATATCAGGAAAAGTTATTGTAAAAACATACTCAGAGGAAAAACACACTTCCCCGTCACTATTTACATTTTCCTGTATATTTTTGTATCATTTTGGTAGCTACTGTTTACATATGCACCCCACCCCTTGCCTCCAGCCAGTGAACCACACTTCTTGCTCTTGTGTGGTCCCTTTCCTTGAACTGGCTGGCCCTGTGACTTGCTTTTGATTAGTAGAATGCAGCAGAAGTGATTCTGCATGACCTTGAGACTAAGTCATAAAAGACTTCAGCTTTTGCCAGGTCTGTTGGAATGCTTGCTCTGGGAGAAACCAGCCTCTAGTAAGAAGTCAGACTGCTCTTAAACCACAAGATGTACGGACTCCCAATCTAGTCATATATGGAAAGGCTGCATGAAGGGAAGGAGGGACAGAGATCCCTAACCAGCTCCCACCTTTCCAGCAATGCTAGTTAAGATGCCAGACGTTTGAGTGAAGAAGTCATCTTTATATGTATGTCCAGCTCTGTCTTACATTCAGATGATTCTAGCCCCAGCTGTCATCTGACTGCAACTACATGTGAGAACCCAAGTGAAAGTCACCCAGCTGAGCCCAGTCAACTCACAGAACTGTTAGAGATAATAAATTTTTGTTTTAAGCCATTAAATCCATTTTGGTGTGGTTTCTTACACAGCAGTAGATGACCAGAACAATGCATGGTGGTATGTAACAAAACACACCAAAAAGTCATATATGATATATGTATAAATAATATGTTGTGTTACGGATATTATGCATAATCTTAAAATAAAAATGTGATTATATTTGATACAGTAGTCTACACCTAGTAGCATACTAGGGCTGGCTCACAAGAGACAGTTGAGCACATTTCTACATGACTTCACATTCAGTGATATCACTTTGGTAGCTTGAAATAGCCATGGTTGGTGTATTTATACCACAGAAAGTGGCAGATGCTACAAACCAGGGCTTCCCTTCATCTAGAAAGCTACCAATGTGTGCTGGTAAATGTTTAAACAAACATTTACCAGCACACCACTGTCTGTTACTTCCTTTTTTCACTTTACATTATCATTTCTGAATGGCTACTTATTTGGATGCACCATATTTTATTTAAGTAATCCCCTATTATTAATCTATTATTTCTTTAGGGTGTATTTCTTGAAATAGAATTTCTGGATTAAATGGTATACACATTTAAACTTTTGATAAGTATTATAAGATAATGTGCCAGAAAGATTATACCAAGGTATATTCCCCCTCCCCAACAATGAAGGTATTTCCTCATATGCCACCCAACTCTTATTTTTGTATTTGGAATGCTCATACTTAAAAAAAAAAATTAAGTTCTCTGTACTTTTTTGATTCTTAAAATTTTTAAAAAGATAATATATTCATGTGGTTTAAAACCCCAGAGTTACATAAATATATGGGAAAAGGTCTCCCCTCTGTTTATACCTGTATTTCCCAGTTTCCCAGTACCCTTTTCAAGGGTAACTTGAATGTTACAAGGAATTTGTGTATCATTTCAGAGATGCTTATGTATATAAAAGCAAGTAGATTCTTTTTCTTCTTATTTGTTTATTTATTTATTACACAGCAGGTTCTTATTCTATTTTATACATATTAGTGTATATGTCAATCCCAATGTCCCAATTCATCCCAACACCATCATTGCCGCCCCCCCTCCCTTTCCCCCTTTGGTGTCCATACGTTTGTTCTCTACCTCTGTGTTTCTTTTTTTTTCTCTTTTTTATTTAACATCTTTATTGGAGTATAATTGCTTTACAATGTTGTGTTAGTTTCTGCTGTACAACAAAGTGAATCAGCTATATGCATACATATATCCCCATATCCCCTCCCTCTTGTGTCTCCCTCCCACCTTCCTTATCCCACCCCTCTAGGTGGTCACAAATCACTGAGCTGATCTCCCTGTGCTATGTGGCTGCTTCCCACTAGCTATCTATTTTACATTTGGTAGTGTATATATGTCAGTGCTACTCTCTCACTTCGTCTCAGCTTACCCTTCCCCCTCCCTGCACCCTCAAATCCATTCTCTATGTCTGCGTTTTTATTCCTATCCTGCCCCTGGGTTTGTCAGAACCACTTTTTTTTTTTTTAGATTCCATATATATGTGTTAGCATACGGTATTTGCTTTTCTCTTTCTGACTTACTTCACTCTGTATGACAGACTTTAGGTCCGTCCACTTCACTACAAATAGTTCAATTTCATTTCTTTTTATGGCTGAGTAATATTCCATTGTATATATGTGCCACATCTTCTTTATCCATTCATCCAATGATGGACACGTAGGTTGTTTCCATCTCCGAGCTATTGTAAATAGAGCTGCAATGAACATTTTGGTACATGACTCTTTTTGACATACGGTTTTCTCAGGGTATATGCCCAGTAGTGGGATTGCTGGGTCATATGGTAGTTCTATTTTTAGTTTTTTAAGGAACCTCCTTACTGTTCTCCATAGTGGCTGTATCAATTTACATTCCCACCAACAGTGCAAGAGGGTTCCCTTTTCTCCACACCCTCTCCAGCATTTATGTTTGTAGATTTTTTGATAATGGCCATTCTGACCGGTGTGAGGTGATTGTAGTTTTGTTTTTCATTTCTCTAATGATTAGTGATGTTGAGCATCCTTTCATGTGTTTGTTGGCAATCTGTATATCTTCTTTGGAGAAATGTTTATTTAGGTCTTCTGCCCATTTTTGGATTGGGCTGTTTGGTTTTTTGATACTGAGCTGCATGAGCTGCTTGTATATTTTGGAGATTAATCCTTTGTCAGTTGCTTCATTTGCAAATATTTTCTCCCATTCTGAGAGTTGTCTTTTCGTCTTGTTTATGGTTTCCTTTGCTGTGTAAAAGCTTTTAAGTTTTATTGTCCCATTTATTTTTTTTTCCATTTCTCTAGGAGGTGAGTCAAAAAGGATCTTGCTGTGATTTATGTCATAGAGTGTTCTGCCTATGTTTTCCTCTAAGAGTTTTATAGTGTCCGGCCTTACATTTAGGTCTTTAACCTATTTTGAGTTTATTTTTGTATATGGTGTTAGGGAGTGTTCTAATTTCATTCTTTTACATGTAGCTGTCCTGTTTTCCCAGCACCACTTATTGAAGAGGCTGTCTTTTCTCCATTGTATATTCCTGCCTCCTTTATCAAAGATAAGGTGACCATATGTGTGTGGGTTTATCTCTGGGCTTTCTATCGTGTTCCATTGATCTATATTTCTGTTTTTGAAAAGCAAGTGTATTCTTTGTCTCCCTCTTTTTTACTCAGTAGTAACTACTTTATACACTTCATCTTGCTTTTGTCATTTAACAGTATATGTTAGAGATCAATACCTAAAGAGAAAATGCTTCCTTAGTGTTTTTTATGACCTCATAATATGCCACTGACTGAATAAACCACATTGTTTCTAATATTTTACTATTGCAACAATCTGTGTATGTATGAACAGATTTATATATATGTGATATAGTATCATAAATTTTTAAAAGGATTGCTTTATTAATGATTGTAATATTTTATTGAGATATAATTGACATGTATTAGTTTCATAAAAGGTATAATTTTGATAAACATTACTAAATTGTAGAGGTTGTATGAATTTCTGTTACCATCTCCAATATATGAGACTACAGCTGAGCCTTGAACAATGCAAGGGTTAGGGATGCTGACCCCCCATGTAGTGGAAAATCTCGCTATAACTTTTTAGTACTGTAGTATGTATTTATTGAAAAAATTCTGTGTATAAGTGGTCTGTGAAGTTCAAACCCGTGTTCAAGGGTCGACTGTATATTTTACCACACATTTGCTAATAAAATGGCCTATGAGACTTCTGGATCTTACCTATCTGATAGGCTAAAAAATAGAATTAGCATGTAATTTTAATTTTTTTAAACTATGAGTGAGACTGAGCTCTTATATTTAGATTTCATTTTCTGCAAGCTATCGATATCTTTTGCCTATTTTTCTTTAGGTGGTGGACTTATATTTACAGTTGGCCCTCCATATCCATGGGTTCTGCATCCATGGATTCATCCAATCCCAGATGAAAAATATCTGGGAAAAAAAATTCCAGGAAGTTTCAAAAAGCAAAACTTAAATTTGCTGTGCACCAGCAACTATTTATCAATACATTGTATTTACAACTATTTACATGACATTTATATTGTATTAGGTATTATAAGTAATCTAGAAATTATAAGTAATCTAGAAATTATTTAACACACACAGGAGGATGTGTGTAGGTTAAATGAGAATACTGTGCCATTTTATATGAGGGATTTGAGCATCTGTGGAATTTGGTATCCATGAGAGGTCCTGAAACCAGTTCCCCAAAGATACCAAGGGAGGGGACTGTATTTGTAGTTCTTTATTTATTAACAAAATTAGCCCCTTTATCTACCATAATTTAACAATATATCTTTTGCAACAATTTTTCTCAGCAATTTTATGTGAGCTTTTAAATTGTCTTTTGAGTGTTGTGGCCATGCAGAAATGTTGGGACTTTATGTAGACAGATTTGTCTATGATTACTTTTACAGCTTCTAGATTTTGTGTCATACCTAAAAAGTCATTCTCCACCCCAAGTATATAAGTGCTTTCATCTTGAACTTAATGCCTTCTTTTTTGTTGTTAATTTTTTTTTTACATTTGAATTTTACTTGGAATTCATCTTGGTATGAGATATGGTATGGCTTCAGTGTTATTTTTTTCTAGATGCTTATCTAGAATCCGTTTGTTGAATAATTCATCTTTTTCTGAATGGTTTGAAATATCACATAAAATAAATACTAAAACTGTTTGCCTATGCCCCAGTATAACACAATTTTATTAGAGCTTAATGATCTATTTCTCTTCTCTTTCAGCATTTTCCTGTTAAGCCTTGCTTGTTTGTTTTTCTGTATGAAATTTAGTATCATCCTGTTTAATTCAGATAACTATGTTGGTATTTTTATTGGAATTGTGTTCAAATTTATGACTAAATCAAGGAGATTTGCATTTTTATGATAGTGATTCTTTCTAGCAAAGAACATTTTAAAGGAAATACGTTTTAAAGCTTCTTCAAATACATCACTCATTTTTCTTATTAAATGTATTCCTAGGTGCTTTATCTCTTTTGTTACTATGGTTGTATTCGTTTGCTAGGGCTACCATAACAAGGTTCCACAGACTGGGTGGCTTAAACAACAGAAATTTATTTTCTCACAGTTTTGGAGACTGGAAGTCTAAGATCAAGGTGCCAGCATAGTCCATCTCCTCTGTGGCCTTTCTTCTTGGCTTCCGGGGGGCCACTCTCTTAGTATTTCCTCACATGGTTTTTTCTGGTGGTCTTTTTCCTCATATGATCTTTTCTCACATGGTGTATCCCTGGTATCTATGTTTCCAAATTTCCTCTTCTTATAAGGACATCAATCAGATTGGTTTAGGGCTCACCCATATAACCTCATTTAACCTTAATTACCTCTTTAAAGGCTCTATCTCTAATAAATCACATTCTGAGGTACGGGAGTTAGGGTTTCAACATGTGAATTTTAGGAGGACCCATAACAGTGGCAAATGAAGACTTTTCTTTCTTTTACCTACTAACATATATATATATATATATATATATATATATATATATATATATGATCGTATATATGATTTCTGTATTTTACTTTTTACCTAGTGACCTTGCTTATGATATATAATAGTTTTTACTTTATTCTCAGCTTTTTCAGGAATAAAATTATTATTTATAAATAATAATTTTATCTCCCTCTTTGTAGTTTTTATACCCTTAATTTATTTCTTTTGTTTAATTGCAGTCTGTTAGAACTGTTGAAACAAGGTTAAGAGTGGTGGTGGTGACCTAAATGGAAAGGAAATCCAAAAAAGGGGATATGTGTATACATATGGCTGAGGGACTGCTGTGCAGTAGAAACTAATACAACATTGTAAAGCAACTATGTTTCAACAAAAATTTTAAAAAAGAAAAAAAAAAATAAGCTCACCAGAAAAAAACGAAAGAGTGGTGGTGGTAAATACTGTTCTTGTATTCCTGACTTTAATGCAAATATTTAGTGCCTTTGGTGTTCCCTTTAAGCATGATAGAATTATTTTGTCACCTTAAGGGCTTAGTCATCATCTGTATGTATTTTATTACAGTATTTAAAAGCCAAGAATAGATTCTTAATTTTGTCAAACGCCTTTTTGGCATACGTGAAAATGATTATATATATCTTCCTGTTGATCCAACAATGTGTTGAATTTATAAATCAGTTTCCTAATATTGAAGTGTCCTTCCATTTTTATATTTGGTCATGACTTATTCTTTGAATTTGCTGTTGAATTCTGTTTGCATACAAGTTCATAAATGAGACATATATAGTTTTATTGTTTTATAGAGTATGTTGAGGTAGGTGCAGTGTTCTTGCTTCTGGAATCAGTTTTTTAAATATTTTTCTGTCATTTGTTTTCATTAATTTTTAAGTTTATTGAAATGGAATTGAGCAAAGTAATCTCTTAAGATTATTTTAGTTTTGTTCTCTTTGTAATTTTTTACTTATTATCATTTCTCTGTGTGTGTGCGTATATATGTGTGTGTGTGTATTTGCTGTTTTCGTCCCTTTGTTGTTTTGATCAGGCTAGAGAATTTTTTTTCAAATATTGAAGTTTGGGGTTTATTAATTTGTTTTTTGGTCTTGAAATTACTTAATTTCTTCTTTTATCTTCATTACTTCCTTCCATTTCTTTTTACTTTATTGATGGATAACACAGTTAATATTCTTAGTTAACTATTAGTCTATTAATTTGACTTACGGTTTATTGTTCTGCAGAAGTTTTAAGTTTTTAATAATCAAAACTATCCATCTTTTCCTTTTTTAACTTCTTTATTTCATATTACTCTTTAAAAAGGGCCTTCTGCACCCCCATTATAAAAATGTTCTTAATTCTTTTCATACTTCTATAATTTGCTTTTATCTCTCTAGATTTTATTTTTCTTTATTGTGCGAGGTGGCATCTAAATTGTTTTGTTTCCAGGTAGACTGCCAGCCATTTCAACGTCACTTATTAAATAGTCTATCTTTTCCCCATTTATTTGAAATACTTTTATCATGTACTTAACTTTCCATGTTCTGTGAAAAATCCTACTGATCTTTTTGGATTGCATCAACTTTATAGGATTAATTTGGGGGATAATTGAGTTGACATCTTTAAATCGTTGAATATTTCCATATAGAAATATGGAGTATTTAATCCATTTACTTCAGTTTTTTTCTATGTCCTTTGATAGCATTTTATTATTTTCTTTTTCTTTCTTGTTAGGTTTATTCCTAGGTGTTTTATAGTTTTTGTTGATATTATAAATGAAATTGTTTTCATTATGTTTCTTTTCTGGTTATTGGTGGTATATAGGAAAACATTCAGTTTTTGCATATTAATCTTGTCCAACCTAGTCACTGAATCCTTTGATTGTTTCTTTTTGTTTTTCAGTTTCTCTTGGATTTTCTGGATAGTCTTTTTGTCTCTTTGTTCCCAGTTGTTATACTAGTGTGTTTTGTTTTGTTTTTTCTTTCTTTTAAGGGTATCATATTAAATTGACTAGTGTTATTCTCTGTAGCTCCAGAGGGCAGAACTAGGACAGAAGGGCAGAATGGCTAGAGCTGTTTGAACATGGAAGAGACAGCTTTGTATTTTATCATAACCACTGTACTGATTATATACATAGAACAACTAAATTAAAAGCAAATTAATTTGTTAGGTAAAAAGTAAGACTAGATGACTTCTAAGTCTAAATGATAAGTTGAAAGTATAGAGAGAATTAAGGAGTGACTTTAAGAACACCTATATAGAGGGTAGTGGGGGATGAAAGGGTAGTAGAGCAGGAGTAGGAGGTCAAGAAGAAAGGGTAATGCCTGATTAGGAGATTAAACCCGACTATGCAGTATCGTAGAAGCTGGGAAGATGAAAGTTTTGTAAAGTCTGAGATGGTCATCAATAACTGATACTATGTAGAAGTGTTTAAAAAAAGAAAGCCAACAAGAAGCCATTGTATTTGTTAATGAGAAGGTTATTTGTGATCTGCTTTAGTGATTCTTTTTTTAATTATTTTTTTTATTGAAGTATAGTTGATTTACAATGCTGTGTTAGTTTCTGCTGTATGTCAAAGTGAGTCAGTTATACATATATCCAACTCTTTTCCAGTTTCTATTCCTATATAGGTCATTACACATCACAGAGTTCCCTGTGCTATACGGTAGGTTCTTTTTTTTTTGCCGTACACGGGCCTCTCACTGTTGTGGCCTCTCCCGTTGCGGAGCACAGGCTCCGGACGTGCAGGCTCAGCGGCCATGGCTCACAGGCCCAGCTGCTCCACAGCATGTGGGATCTTCCCAGACCGGGGCACAAACCCATGTCCCCTGCGTCGGCAGGCGGACTCTCAACCATTGCGCCACCAGGGAAGCCCAGTAGGTTCTTATTAGTTATCTATTTTACATATAGTAGTGTGTAAATGTCAATCCCAGTCTCCCAATGTATCCTCCCCCCCCCTTTCCCCCTTGGTAACCATAAGTTTGTTTTCTACATCTGTGACTCAATTTCTGTTTTGTAAATAGGTTCATTTGTACCATTTTTTTAGATTCCACATATAAACGGTATCATATTTGTCCTTCTCTGTCTGACTTGCTTCACTCAGTATGACAATCTCTAGGTCCATCCATGTCACTGCACGTGGCTTTATTTCGCTCTTTTTTATGGCTGAGTAATATTCCATTGTATATATGTACCACATCTTCTTTATCCATTCCTCTGTCAATGTACATTTAGGTTGCTTCCATGTCCTGGGTATTGTAAATAGTGCTTCAATGAACATTGGGGTGCATATATCCTTTTGAATTATGGTTTTCTTCAGATATATGTCCAGGAGTGAGTTTGCTGGATCATATGATAGCACTGTTTTTAGTTTTTTAAGGAATCTCCATTCTGTTGTCCATAGTGGCTGTATCAGTTTACATTCCCACCAAGAGTGTAGGAGGGTTCCCTTTTCTCCACACCCTCTCCAGCATTTATTGTTTGTGGATTTTTTGATGATGGCCATTCTAACTGGTGAGGTGATATTTCTTTGTAGTTTTGATTTTCATTTCTTTAATAATCAGTGATGTTGAGCATGTCTTCATGTGCCTCTTGGCCATCTGTATGTCTTCTTTGGAGAAATATCTATTTAGATCTTCTGCCCATTTTTTGATTGGGTTGTTTTTCTTTTTGATATTGAGCTGCATGAGCTGTTTGTATATTTTGGAGATTAATCCCTTGTTGGTGACGTCTTTTGCAAATATTTTCTCCCATTCTGTGGGTTTTCTTTTCATTTTGTTGATGGTTTCCTTTGCTGTGCAAAAGCTTTTAAGTTTAATTAGGTCCCATTTGTTTATTTTTGTTTTTATTTTCATTACTCTCGGAGGGGGATCAGAAAAGATCTTGCTGCTATTTATGTCAGAGAGTGTTCTGCCTGTGTTTTCCTCTAAGAGTTTTGTAGTAATTGGTCTTACATTTAGGTCTCTAATCCATTTTGATTTATTTTTGTGCATGGTGTTAGAGAATGTTCTAATTTCATTCTTTTACATGTAGCTATCCAGTTTTCCCAGAACCACTTATTGAAGAGGCTGTCTTTTCTCCATTGTATATTCTTGCCTCCTTTGTCATAGATTAGGTGATCATGCTTTTAGTGACTCTTCCTAATTTTAGTTCTTAACTATTCTATGATTTCTTTAATTTGTATTTTCATCTAGATTATCAGCTTGGTGGGAACACTAGTCAAACCTTACTTCTGTTTATAAGTCTCATGGGGCTTTTTGAATAACATTATTCTTAGAGTAGTAGATAATCCATAAATATTTGTTGTTTGACTTTTATGTAAATCTTAGAGGAATTACACCTTAACTGCAGGTTATGACTGTGGTTTAAGTTCCATGTTTTGAACTTACCAGTCCAACTATAATCATGTGCCAGTTAGAGATAAAATGTAATAAGAAAAAATTTTAAACAGAGTCAGCCTAAGAGGCAAAATAATTTGTAGAATAGAAATGCAAAATGATGACTAGAGATAAAAACAGGGGCTACTAGAATCTAGGTCTGAAGTTGCTGGAGGTGGCTAGGGCATTCATTTTCTATGGGATATAGGGAGGTAAAAGTGTCACATGGGAGTCCGGACCAGAACTAGGTGCACTGGTTAAAAGTAGGAATTGGAAATGGGACTCTCCTGCTCCTGAAAGGAAGTTTGTATAAAAGGTACAACTGTTCTCTGAAGCTGTATATAGTATAAAAATGCTTAAAATACTTATCTAGAGATGTAGGAGGGCCAAACTGCAATGACTCAGTCCCTGAACCTGCAGTACCTGATAATATCTGGAGTGTGCAGTCACAAATATTAGACTTGGTTTTTAACTAGGGCCTCATGGGTACTGGTGAAGACAAAAAAGGAATGAAACAGGTGAGATATATGGAGGGAGTGAGGGAGAGAGAAAGACAGAGGGAGAACTCTCTCATGCAAGATCTGTAAACTAAAATTCCAAAGCACAATGAAACAGAAAAGCTAAACCTAGAAAGACGTCCAATAAAAACAGTCAGAAGATGGACTCACTCCCAGATGAAATAAAAGTAATAAAATTTTTTAAAGACTTATTTTTAAAATAAGTATGTTTAGGATTCTTCAAAAGATAAATAATAAAAACCACTTTAAAGGAGTAAGAAATTATGATAAATTAGCAGAAATGAAATAAGAATAGACAAATATAAAAACCAATTAGCTTAGAAATGAAGTTATGGGAATTAAGTCAATAGATGGAATGAACTCTAAAGTAGACATGATTGAAGAGCGAATTAGTGAAATGGAAAATTGTTCTGAAGAGATCACCCAGAATGCAGAATGCAGAGAGACATAAAATACTCAAAATTATCTAATTATGCCATTAAGAGATATTTTAAAAATTAGGTAGAGGGACTTCAATATACATCTTACGGGAGTTCTAGAACAGGAGACCATAAGAATGACTAAGAAGTGATAACTAAAGCGCTAATGTCTTTGAATTTTTCAGAATTGAAAACTTGAGTTCTCAGATTAAATGTACACTCTGCATACTAAGCAGGACAAATAAAAACCAATCACAATGAGAAACATTCATTGCAACTATAAGACAGAATGATAGAGACAAACTTAAAAGCTACCAGAAGAAATAAATCTCCAAAAGATTATCAATTATGCAAGCTTTTCAACAGCAATCATAGAAGCTAATGAATAAATGTCTTTAAAATGCTGAGAGATGATGACTTTATCCATCTAAACCACCATTCAAGATTGAGGACAAGATAAAGACATTTTTGGGCAAAGACTAAAATAATTTATCTCTGGCATACCCTATCTGTAAGAATTTCTAAAGGGCATCCTTTAGCAAGAAGAAAAGAGAACGCCAAAGATAGGAGTCGAGTGTACTTTTTGGCAAAGTTAATTAACAATAATAATAACAGAACCAGTTCTTTTTGTAAAGGTTGTTCTGAATGTCTGGAAAACAATAACGAGTATAGGTAGCTAAAGTGTGCTAGGAGCATAATCTTGTTCAAGGAGATGGAGGTGCTGAATAATTTTTTTTTTTGTACTGCTCCACCTTGATTTTTATTCATAGCACAAACAAAATAGTACATTAGAGCAAACTTTAAAAAGAAATAAAAGCCTCAAAATCTCACTCTCTAACCATATTGTTTTTAGTTTTCCTTTTGTCTCATTTTGAAAACAAAATTTAAAATAGTTGAATCATGGTGTATGCATACATATGTATCCTGGTTACTTAAAGTAACATTACCCTATAAGCTATTTTCCAAGTTGCTACGTAGTTTCCATATTTACGATCTTTAGCGGTTGCAAAATAATCCGTATTTACTTGTCCCCTTTGCTGTTGTTGCTCATTTAGACTGTTCTTTTTTCTTGAATTTTATTTTTTTATACAGCAGGTTCTTATTAGTTTTCCATTTTATACATATTAGTATATGCCAATCCCAGTCTCCCAATTCATCACACCACCACCACCACCCCGCCGCTTTACCCCCTTGGTGTCCATACATTTGTTCTCTATATCTATGTCTCTATTTCGGCCCTGCAAACCGGTTCATCTGTACCATTTGTCTAGGTTCCACATATATGCGTTAATATACGATATTTGTTTTTCTCGTTCTGACTTACTTCACTCTGTATGGCAGTCTCTAGATCCATCCACATCTCTACAAAATGCAATTTCGTTCCTTTTAATGGCTGAGTAATATTCTATTGTATATATGTACCACATCTTCTTTATCCATTCGTCTGTTGATGGGCATTTAGGTTGCTTCCATGACCTGACTATTGTAAATAGTGCTGCAATGAACATTGGGGTGCATTTGTCTTTTTGAATTATGGTTTTCTCTGGGTGTATGCCCAGTAGTGGGATTGCTGGGTCATATGGTAATTCTGTTTTTAGTTTTTTAAGGAACCTCCATACTTTTCTTCATAGTGGCTGTATCAATTTACCTTCCCACCAACAAACAGTGCAAGAGGGGTTCCCTTTTCTCCACACCCTCTCCAGCATTTGTTGTTCATAGATTTTCTGATGATGCCCATTCTAACTGGTGTGAGGTGATACCTCATTGTAGTTTTGATTTGCATTTCTCTAATAATTAGTGATGTTGAGCAGCTTTTCATGTGCTTCTTGGCCATCTGTATGTCTTCTTTGGAGAAATGTCTATTTATATCTTCTGCCCATTTTTGGATTGGGTTGATTGTTTCTTTAATATTGAGCTGCATGAGCTGTTTATATATTTTGGAGATTAATCCTTTGTCCATTGATTCATTTGCAAATATTTTCTCCCATTCTGAGGGTTGTCTGTTCGTCTTGTTTGTAGTTTCCTTTGCTTTGCAAAAGCTTTTAAGTTTCATTAGGTCCCATTTGTTTATTTTTATTTCGATTCCATTTTGTTTTTATTTCCATTCCATTTTGTTTTTATTTCCATTAGGAGATGGATCAAAAAAGATCTTGCTGTGATTTATGTCAAAGAGTGTTCTTCCTATGTTTTCCTCTAAGAGTTTTATAGTGTCCAGTCTTACATTTAAGTCTCTAATCCATTTTGATTTATTTTTGTGTATGGTGTTAGAGAATGTTCTAATTTCATTCTTTTACACGTAGCTGTCCAGTTTTCCCAGCACCACTTATTGAAGGACTATCTTTTCTCCGTTGTATATCCTTGCCTCCTTTGTCATAGATTAGTTGACCATAGGTGCGTGGGTTTACCTCTGGGCTTTCTATCTTGTTCCATTGATCTATGTTTCTGTTTTTGTGCCAGTACCATGTTGTCTTGATTACTGTAGCTTTGTAGTATAGTCTGAAGTCAGGGAGTCTGATTCCTCCAGCTCCGTTTTTTTCCCTCAAGACTGCTTTGGCTATTCGGGGTCTTTGGTGTCTCCCTATACATTTTAAGATATTTTGTTCTAGTTCCGTAAAAAATGCCATTGCTAATTTGATAGGGATTGCATTGAATCTGTAGATTGCTTTGGGTAGTATAGTCATTTTCACAATGTTGATTCTTCCAATCCAAGAACATGGTATATCTCTCCATCTGTTTGTATCCTCTTTAATTTCTTTCATCAGTGTCTTATAGTTTTCTGCATACAGGTCTTTTGTCTCCCTAGGTAGGTTTATTCCTACATATTTCATTCTTTATGTTGCAGTGGTAAATGGGAGTGTTTCCTTAATTTCTATTTCAGATTTTTCATCGTTAGTGTATAGGAATGCAAGAGATTTCTGTGCATTAATTTTGTATCCTGCAACTTTACCAAATTCATTGATTAGCTGTAGTAGTTTTCTGGTGGCATCTTTAGGATTCTCTATGTATAGTATCATGTCATCTGCAAACAGTGACAGTTACTTCTTATTTTCCAATTTGTATTCCTTTTATTTCTTTTTCTTCTCTGATTGCCCTGGCTAGGACTTCCAAAACTATGTTGAATAATAGTGGTGAAGAGTGGACATCCTTGGCTTGTTCCTGATCTTATAGGAAATGCTTTCAGTTTTTCACCATTGAGAATGATGTTTGCTGTGGGTTTGTCATATATGGCCCTTATTATGTTGGGGTAGGTTCCCTCTGTGCCCCCTTTCTGGAGAGTTTTTTATCATAAACAGGTGTTGAATTTTGTCAAAAGCTTTTTCTGCATCTGTTGAGATAATCATATGGTTTTTATTCTTCAGTTTCTTAATATGGTGTATCACATTGATTGATTTGTGTATATTGAAGAATCCTTGCATCCCTGGGGTAAATTCCACTTGATCATGGTGTATGATCCTTTTAATGTGTTGTTGGATTCTGTTTGCTAGTATTTTGTTGAGGATTTTTGCATCTATATTCATCAGTGATATTGGTCTGTAATTTTCTTTTTTTGTAGCATGTTTGTCTGGTTTTGGTATCAGGGTGACGGTGGCCTCATAGAATGAGTTTGGAAGTGTTCCTTCCCCTGCAGTTTTTTGGAAGAGTTTGAGAAGGATGGGTGTTAGCTCTTCTATAAATCTTTGATAGAATTAATCTGTGAAGCCATCTGCTCCTGGACTTCTGTTTGTTGAAAGATTTTTAATCACAGTTTCAATTTCATTACTTGTGATTTGTCTGCGCATAGCCTCTATTTCTTCCTGGTTCAGTCTTCGAAGGTTATACCTTTTTAAAAATTTGTCCATTTCTTCCAGGTTTTCCATTTTATGGGCATAGAATTGCTTGTAGTAGTCTCTTAGGATGCTTTGTATTTCTGTGGTGTCTGTTGTAACTTCTCCTTTTTCATTTCTAATTTTATTGATTTGAGTCTTCTCCCTCTTTTTCTTGATGAGTCTGGCTAATGGTTTATCAATTTTGTTTATCTTCTCAAAGAACCAGCTTTTAGTTTTATTGATCTTTGCTATTGTTTTCTTTGTTTCTATTTCATTTATTTCTGCTCTATTCTTTATCATTTCTTTCCTTCTGCTAACTTTGGGTTTTGTTTGTTCTTCTTTCTCTAGTTCCTTTAGGTGTAAGGTTAGATTGTTTATTTGAGATTTTTCTTGTTTCTTGAGGCAGGCTTGTACTGCTATAAACTTCCCTCTTAGAACTGCTTTTGCTGCATCCCATAGGTTTTGGATCATTGTGTTTAAATTGTAATTTGTCTCTAGGTATTTTTTGACTTCCTCTTTGATTTCTTCAGTGATCCCTTGGTTATTTAGTAACATATTGTTTAGCCTCCATGTTTTTGTGTTTTTTTCCCTGTAATTGATTTCTAATCTCATAACATTGTGGTCAGGAAAGATGCTTGATATGATTTCAATTTTCTTAAATTTACTGATGCTTGATTTATGACCCAGGATGTGATCTATCCTGGAGAATGTTCCGTGTGCACTTAAGAAGAAAGTGTAATCTGCTGTTTTTGGATGGAATGTCCTATAAATATCAATTAAATCTATCTGGTCTATTGTGTCATTTAAAGCTTCTTTATCCTTATTTACTTTCATTTTGGATGATCTGTCCATTGGTGTAAGTGAGGTGTTAAAGTCCCCCACTATTATTGTGTTACTGTCGATTTCCTCTTTTATAGCTGTTAACAGTTGTCTTATGTACTGAGGTGCTCCTATGTTGGGTGCATATATATTTACAATTGCTATATCTTCTTCTTGGATTGATCCCTTGATCATTATGTAGTGTCCTTCCTTGTCTCTTGTAACATTCTTTGTTTTAAAGTCTATTTTATCATTTATGAGTACTGCTACTCCAGCTTTCTTTTGATTTCCATTTGCATGGAATATCTTTTTCTATCCCCTCACTTTCAGTCTGTATGTGTCCCTAGGTCTGAAGTGGGTCTCTTGTAGACAGCATATATACGGGTCTTGATGCTGAATTCTCTTAGCTTTTGCTTGTCTGTAAAGCTTTTGATTTCTCCTTCGAATCTGAATGAGATCCTTGCTGGGTAGTGTAATCTTGGTTGTAGATTCTTTCCTTTCATCACTTTAAGTATATCATGCCACTCCCTTCTTGCTTGTAGAGTTTCTGCTGAGAAATCAGCTGTTAACCTTATGGGAGTTCCCTTGTATGTTATTTGTTGTTTTTCCCTTGTTGCTTTCAGTAATTTTTCTTTGTCTTCAATTTTTATCAGTTTGATTACTGTGTGTCTCGGTGTGTTTCTCCTTGGGTTTATCCTGCCTGGTACTCTCTGTGCTTCCTGGATTTGAGTGGCTATTTCCTTTCCCATGTTAGGGAAGTTTTTGACTATAATCTCTTCAAATATTTTCTTGGGTCCTTTCTCTCTCTCTTCTCCTTCTGGGACCCCTATAATGCGAATGTTGTTGCATTTAATGTTGCCCCAGAAGTCTCTCAGGCTGTCTTCATTTCTTTTCATTCTTTTTTCTTTATTCTGTTCCACAGCAGTGAATTCCACCATTCTGTCTTCCAGGTCACTTATCCGTTCTTCTGCCTCAGTTATTCTGCTATTGATTCCTTGTAGTGTATTTTTAATTTCAGTTATTGTATTGTTCATCTCTGTTTGTTTGTTCTTTAATTCTTCGAGGTGTTTGTTCTTTAATTCTTCTAGGTCTTTGTTAAACATTTCTTGAATCTTCTCAGTCTTTGCCTCCATTCTTTTTCTGAGGTCCTGGAATATCTTCAGTATCATCATTCTGAATTCTTTTTTCTGGAAGGTTTCATATCTGCACTTCATTTAGTTGTTTTTCTGGGGTTTTATCTTGTTCCTTCATCTGGTACATAGCCCTCTGCCTTTTCATCTTGTCTCTTTCTGTGAATGTGATTTTTGTTCCACAGGCTGCAGGATTATAGTTCTTCTTGCTTCTGCTTTCTGCCCTCTGGTGGATGAGGCTATCTAAGAGGCTTGTGCAAGTTTCCTGATGGGAGGGACTGGTGGTGGGTAGAGCTAGGTGTTGCTCTGGTGGGCAGAGCTCAGTAAAACACTAATCCTGTTGTCTCCTGATGGGTGGGGCTGGGTTCCCTCCTTGTTGGTTGTTGGGCCTGAGGCGACCCAACACTGGAGCCTTCCCTGGGCTCTTTGGTGGGGCTAATGGCAGACTCTGGGAGGGCTCACGTCAAGGAGCACTTCCCAGTTCTTCTGCTGCCAGTGTCCTTGTCCTCATGGTGAGACACAGCCACCCCCTATCTCTGCAAGGGACCCTCCAACACTAGCAGTTAGGTCTGGTTCAGTCTCCCCTGGGGTCACTGCTCCTTCCCCTGGGTCCCAAAGTGCACACTGCTTTGTGTGTGCCCTCCAAGAGTGGAGTCTCTGTTTCCCACCGTCCTGTTGAAGTCCTACAGTCAAATCCAGCTAGCCTTCAAAGTCTGATTCTTTAGGAAATCCTCCTCTAGTTGCTGGACCCCCAGGTTGGGAAGCCTGACGTGGGGCTCAGAACCTTCACTCCAGTGGATGGACTTCTGTGGTATAAGTGTTCTCCAGTTTGTGAGTCACCCACCCAGCAGTTATGGGATTTGATTTTATTGTGATTGCGCCCCTCCTACCGTCTCATTGTGGCTTCTCCTTTGTCTTTGGATGTGGCGTATCTTTTTTGGTGATTTCCAGTGTCTTCCTGTTGATGATTGTTCAGCAGTTAGTTGTGATTCCAGTGCTCTCGCAAGAGGGAGTGAGTATACGTCCTCCTACTCTGCCATCTTGAACCAGTCTCTAGCAGTGCTGAATAATTTTCAATGTATTTTTTTTCTCATAATACGAAGTATAAGTATATATTGTAAATGTATGTGAGTATTTATTGTGCACTTAACTATGTGCCAGACACTGGTCTAGGCTCTGGGGATAAAACCGTTGGGGAAAAAAACTCCTCATGGAGTTTATACGTTAGAAGGAGTAAACTATATATTGTTTAAAAGCAGCAGTATAACCCAAACAGACTTGAAAGAAATACATTGGTAAATAGGAAAAGATACACCTTGAAGATGTGCTGGTATGATGAAATAAAAAGCTGATGTGGCAATATTAATGTCACATAAAATACTGTTAAAGGTGAAGAGCACTAAAAAAGTAAATTGGGCAGCTAGAGCATTTATGTAACACGTAACATAGGCTTAAAAGTGAAAAATGACAGGATTAGAAGGAAAACTGATGAGCCCACGGTTTAGCATACCTCTATTAAAATGGATAGGTAAACAGAAAATCAGTCAGGAAAACGTGTACCTCGTTTTATTGCACTTCGCTTTATTGTGCTTTGCAGATAATGCATTTTTTACAAATTGAAGGTTTGTGGCAACCCTGTGTTGAGCAAGTTTGTTGGTACCATTTTTCCAACAGCATTTGCTCACTTCCTGTCTCTGTGTCACATTTTGGTAATTCTCACATTACAGACATACCTCAGAGATATTGCAGGTTTGGTTCCAGACCACTGCAATAAAGCAAATATCACAATAAAGCAAGTCACACGAATTTTTTGGTTTCCATGTGCATATAAAAGGCTCTCCTTGGACCTCCCTATTAGCTTAGACACAACAATATTGAAATCAGGCCAACTAACCTTAACAGTGGTCTGTAAGGGTTCAAGTGAAAGGGAGAGTTGCACATCTCTCACTTGAAATGAAAAGCTAGAAATGATTAAGCCTAGTGAGGAAGGCATGTTGAAAGTCGAAACAGGCAAAAAGTTAGGCCTCTTGAAAACAGTTAGCCAAGTTGTGAACGCAAAGGGAAAGTTCTCGAAGGAAATTAAAAGTGCTATTCCAGTGAACACACTAATGATAAGAAAGTGGGAAAGCCTTATTGCTAATATAGAGAAAGTTTTAGTGGTCTGGATAGAAGATCAAACCAGCCACAACATTCCCTTAAACCAAAGCCTAATCCAGAGCAAGGCCCTAACTCTCTTCAATTCTATGAAGGCCGAGAGATGAGGAAGCTGCAGAAGAAAAGTTTGAAGCTAGCAGACGTTGATTCATGAGATTTAAGGAAAGAGGCCATCTCTATAACATAAAAGTGCAAGGTGAAGCAGCAAGTGCTGATGTAGAAGCTGCAGCAAGTTATCCAAAAGATCTAGCTAAGAAAATTAATGAAGGTGGCTGGCTGCACTGAACAACAGATTTTCAATGTAGATGAAAGTCTTATATTGGAAGAGGATGCTGCCAGGACTTTCATAGCTAGAGGGGAGAAGTCAGTGCCTGGCGTGAGAGCTTCAAAGGACAGGGTGACTCTTGTTAAGGGCTAATGTAGCTGGTGAGTTTTAAGTTGAAGCTAATGTTCATTTACCATTCTGAATTATGCTAAATCTACTCTGCCTGTGCTCTCTAAATGGAAAAACAAAGTTTGGATGACAGCACAACTGTTTACAACATGGTTTACTGAAGCCCACTGTTGAGATCTACTGCTCAGAAAAGAAAAGATTCCTTTGAAAATGTTACTGCTTATCGACAATGCATCTGGTCACCCAAGCACTCTGATGGAGATGTACAAGATTAATGTTATTTTCATGCCTGCCTACCCAACATCCACTCTGCAGCCCACAGATCAAGGAGTAATTTCAACTTTCAAGTCTTTATTATTTAAGAAATACACTTTTTTTTTTTTTTTTTTTTTTGCCGCGTGCTGCTCAGCTTGTGGGATCTTAGTTCCCCTACCAGGGATTGAACCCGGGCCACTGCAGTGAAAGCACCAAGTTCTAGCCACTGGACCACCAGGGAATTCCCATAAGAAATTACACTGAAGCTATAGCTGCCATAGATAGTGATTCCTCTGATGGACCTGGGCAAAGTCAATTGAAAACCTTCTGGAAAGGATTCACCATTCTGGATGCCATTAAGAACATTCATGATTCATGGGAAGAGGTCAAAATATCAACATTAACAGGAGTTTGAAAGAAGTTGATTCCAGCCCTCATGGATGACTTGGAGGGCTTTAAGACTTCAGTGGAGGAAGCAACTGCAGATGTAGTGGAAGTAGCAAGAGAACTAGAATTATAAGTGCAGCCTCAAAGATGTGACTAAATTGCTACAATCTCTGACTTCTCAAGGTGGAATCTGCTTCTGGTGAAGATACTGTGAAGATCTTGTTGAAATGACAACAGAGGATTTAGAATATTATATAAACTTAGTTGATTAAGAAGTGGCAGGGTTTGACTCCAGTTTTGAAAGAAGTTCTACTTTGGGTAAAATGCTATCAAACAGCATTGCCTGCTACAGAGAAATTGTTCATGAAAGGAAGAGGCAATGGATGAGGCACACTTCACTGTGGTCTTATTTTAAGAAATTGTCACGGCCACCCAGCCTTCAGCAGCCACCACCCTGATCAGTCAGCAGCCTTCAACGTTGAGGCGAGACTCTCCACACAAAAGGAGCACGACTCATTGAAGGCTCAATGATGGTTGGCATTTTTTAGCAATAAAGTATTTTTTAATTAAGGTATGAACATTCTTATTTAGACACTTATGAATAAATATTGCATACTTATTCAACTACATTATAGTGTAAACATAACTTTTATATGCACTGGGAAACAGAATTATCCCCATGACTCACATTATTGTGGTATTTGCTTTATTGTGGTGGTCTGGAACTAGACTTACAATATCTCTGAGGATGCCTGTATAGAAGATTTGAACAACACAACTAATAAAGTTGATCTAATACATATAGAAAATTTTGTACCCAACAAATAGAGAGTAAGCGTTATTTTTGAGCACACGAGGAATACTTTAAAATGGACTGTGTCCTAAATCACAAAAGAAGTCCCCAAAATTTAAGGTAACCAGAATCAAATAGACCACATTCTATGACCACAGTAACTAAACTTGAAATCAACAATAAAAAGAACTTTTAAAAAAACTCATCTGAATAGAAACTAAAAAACTCACTCATAGGTTAAAGAGGAAGCTTGAAAACAGCCAGCAAAGTAAACATGAAAGTAGGTAGGAGGAAGAGCATATTAAATATAAAAACAGAAATTAATAAAATGGGGGGGAAAGATTAACACTTTCCTAATTGTATATTGTGATGACCAATGATAAGGTGAGTGAAATTGGCCAAGAAGAGTATAGGTATTATTTGAGCCTCTATTCCTATTCATGGTATATTTTCTATATTAGTAATCTTTTTCTTTAGAAGGTATCCAAAATGAGCTAATAAGAAGACTATAGAACTCAAAATATAGAACATAAATTTGTTGTCAAATTTTCAGTAGTGTGTCTTTTCCATATAATAAGAAAATTAACTATAGAACTGTGTAAGTGAAAATATCAGACTTATAGAATTATTTACTATTTATTTTATTTAAAAGATTTTATAATGGCCTTTAATAGAAAATTCTATTTATATGTGTAAGATATTTTTCTTTCCCTTCTTGTAGGTTACTCAAATGAGTCGTCCAGACCTGATTGTCTTTCTGATGAAATACCTGATGGCTCTCATAGTTGGTATTCCTTCCATTTTTTGGGTTGGAAGCAAAAAGACATGCTTTGAATGGGCCAGTTTTTTTCATGGTCGTAGGAAAAAAGAGTAAGTTGAAGTAAATTATCATGGTGTTCACAAACTTCACATTTACGCTATATCTTTGTGTTTCCTGTGTTAAAATAATTTGGATTTGGAGGAAGTATTCCAAAAAGATTGTAACCTCAGCTTCCACCAGTTATGATTAAACCTTAAATCACAGTTAAAAACTTATTCAGAAAAGATAGCCAAGTAGAACCAGGCTTAAGGCCTATTCCTTACTAATTCAGAATATTTGAGGGAAGACCAATCTTTATTTTAAAAAATCCAAATTATAATCTTCTTAAAATTAAAAACAAATTAATGATTTTATATATATTCTTATTTGATCTTCTTGACACTTCTCTGAGGACTGGTGTGTATTATCATCTCAGTGTTACAGATGAGAAAACTGAGGAACAGAGAGGTTAAGTGCCTTGGCTGAAGTCACATAGGTATTAGATTAGACTTCCATTTCCAACTGTCCATCATTCTTCCAGGTTGTACCATAAATTATTTAAAGAGAGAGCATGTTATTCCATTCTCATGAGATACACGTTAAAGCCAAAATAGCAAAATGATATTAGTAGATAAAATGGAGTATGTTAAAGAAATTATTTTAATTCATAGTTGGCCACATTGCATATTAGACTGTCATGGTAAAATATAAGATGTGCCAAAGCAGTCTTCTCAGGGCATATTTGAGGAATCTTGAATTTTTTGACCCCATAATTAATGAAACAAAACAAAACAAAATAAGACCCTGCAGTATTCACAAAGGAACAAATGACTTCAAAGTGTTTACTAAGGATAAGTCTTATATGTATACTATATTTGAATTATCGCATATTCTAAGTTAGTGGAGTCTATATTCTTATGATTTTACTTAACCTAAGTTCCATGGAAAATGGATTTGGTGGGATAGTCTATAAAACTCTTAAGATATTTAAAATGTTATTGTGTCTTGTATGGGTTAATGTACTTTTTTTATACAACTTAAAGTACTGCATTAGCAGGATCTGTATTTTCTAAAATACCAGTAATTAGCAGCTTCTGTTACATCGATTAGATTGAGATTTTTTAAAATCACAGTTTTAAAGTGTACATTTCATATTACCATATCTGAGACTACTGCTAGTAATATCAGATAATGCATTTCCCCTTTAAATACAGTTTCATAGGGCAGAGAAGGAAAGAAGAATTCAACAACAAAAATGTATTTCCTAAGAATTCATCCTTTGAGAAAGTCTTTAATGAATGTTTACTGTGTGCTTTGAACTATATTGGGATGCCAAGGATTCATTAGGATACAAAACAGGCCAAGTCCTTGCTTTTTGTGGAACATCCTTCCTTGGGGGATTTATCTGTATATTTTTTGAAATTTTAAAATATGTTTTAATCACAGTAAAACATAATTCTGAGGGTTTGAATTAAACATTCCTGGTCATCTCTGGACCATACACAAACAATTCTGTAATACAACAATTCTGTTGTGCTAGAAACTCCAGATGGAGCTAAGCCCAAGCTACCCTTTTGGGGAATCTTTCCAGTTACTGGGGGATCCTGGTTGGGTCAGAATCCTTTCGAAACTGGTTAGAACTCCCAAGAACCCTTCTATTTGGTTTTCTGGAACCATGGACCACCCTCGCAACCCAACAAAGTCATTGTGACCCTCCAGTGCTCTGGGCTAGGGTACCACTCCTCAAGAGTGTGAGCACCCTACAGCCATTTCTAGCATTTGTCTGGTTGAGCCTTTGGGAAATGACTATGGAGTAATCATAATAATGGTTACCAATTAATTGAGCACACTTAATACTCCAAGCACTGTCCTAAGCATTTTACATATTATTAAATCATTTAATCCTCTAAACAACCTTGTGAGGGAGATCGTCATTTTACAGATAAGAAACTGAGGCATAGAACCAAGGTTTAATAGCTAGTGAATGGTAGAATTGAGATTCACACCCAAGCAGTCTGACTCTAGCCTGCTCTTAACCCCTCTGTTATACTGTGTGTCAAAAGACTGGCTTCTAAAATTATGCAAATCAAATTAGTGTTCTTACTCTGAGTGAAGCCACATTTAAGACTGCGCTTATGCTAATATTTCTGACACTGATTGAAATATTTTTAGAAATTTCTTTTGGAATTATCTGGGTCACAGCACTTAATTTCTCTGGACCTCTGTTTTCTTATTTGTAAAATGAGGGGACAGACCTTCACCATTTGAAGGTGGATTAAATTTTTGGAATGACCAGAAGTCAGTTTGAACCAATTTTTAAAAATAAGTTTAGAAAACAAATTCAGCAATCCAGAGTGACTTGGGATGTATGTATATATGAATAGGGCCATTGATAACACAAGAACAAATGTTGTTTTAACTATCTTTGAGTTGTTCTTTATTCTATTTAGTTTTTGACATTTTGTTTTTATCATATACATAAACATTATGTTTTATCATTACTTTATGATTGTCTTTGAAGCCATTTAAACTTAAGTTTGATCCCCAACTGCTGTTTTTTGTTTTTTTAAACATCTTTATTAGAGTATAATTGCTTTACAGTGGTATGTCAAAGTTTCTGCTTTATAACAAAGTGAATCAGTTATACATATACATATGTCCCCATATCTCTTCCCTCTTGCATCTCCCTCCCTCACACCCCCAACTGCTGTTTTGTTGTATGACTTTTGGAAAGTCCCTTAATCCCTTAGAACCTCAGTTTCTTCATCTATAAAATGGGGATCACAATATTTATTATTAATGGATATCTAATCTTTTTAGGACTTAATCTCTATAATAAAAACATTATTAAGAAAGATTAAAGGAGAGTATATGTAAAATACCTGGCACAATTCAGGTACTCAACAAATATTAGTCTTCTTTCAGCCCTTCTACCCCAGCACTAAAACAACAACGGGATAACAACAATGATCTTTTTCTAATTCGAAAACTTAGAATATATGCACTTTCTCAATTTATGATCCAATCTTTACATGTTGGAGAGTTTTTTTTAATGAAATTGTCTAATTTTAACTTTATGTATGATTCTCATAGTCATTATTTACACAAACTGATACACTGACCTTTGCAAATATTTAATTGGCTCTTTTATTAACTACCACTTTGTTCATCATCATGAACATCTGTCTGCTTTTAACCCTTTCATAGCAGTTAAAAACTTTTGCTCTGGGGCTTCCCTGGTGGCGCAGTGGTTGAGAGTCCGCCTGCCAATGCAGGGGACGCGGGTTTGTGCCCCGGTCCGGGAAGATCCCACATGCCGCGGAGCGGCTGGGCCCGTGAGCCATGGCCACTGAGCCTGCGCGTCCGGAGCCTGTGCTCCACAAGGGGAGAGGCCACAACAGTGAGAGGCCCTCGTACCACAAAAAAAAAAAAAGAAAAACTTTTGCTCTGGACATAATTCATCCCCTTAATTCTTTTTTCCTAAGCCTTTAATGGGTCTGGGACTTAATTGTATGTTTGCTTAAATTAATTTTTCATATGTTTTGTTCTAGTTATGATCATTCATGTTTATTCCAGCACTAGACAAATGCTCTGTCATAAAGTCAACTTGTTACCTTAAAACAACTGCTCTTACAAACTAAAAAATGTGTCTGTGCCATGATGAGGCCTCTACTACTTCCATAAACCATGCAAGAAAATAGTATTTCTACTTTATAATAGTACCTTTGTAATATTTCAGTGTCCTTGAGAATGATAAATTTCTTTAGCTGAAAGGGACTTTTTAGAAATGATGAAATTGTGTACCTTCAGTTTATAGATGAGGAAAATTAAGAAAAGGGGATAGTGAGTTGCCTAAGATTACATATTTATTGACAGAGTTGGAACTAAAATCCTGATTTCCTTATTCTAATACGAACTTCTTTCTATCATACCACTTTTGGGAACAGATTGACACAGATTTTTGTTATATTCTCTCTTCGGTCAACAGTGTTACCTTATATCTGTCCTAAAGACATTATTTGGGAAGGAATTAATTTCAAGAATAACATCAGTTTGTCAAAAAAGTAGAGATGTTAGTCTGTATCTTAAACTTAGTATTTTGTTGTCTAGGATAGTGAATGAGAGCCGACAGGTACTCCAGGAACCTGATTTCGCTCAGTCCCTCCTGAGGGATCCAAATACTCCTATTATAAGAAAATCAAGAGGAACTTCCACTCAAGGAACATCCACACATGCTTCTTCAACTCAGCTGGCCATGGTGGATGATCAGAGAAGCAAAGCAGGGAGTGTCCACAGCAAAGTGAGCAGCTACCATGGCAGCCTCCACAGATCCCGTGATGGCAGGTGAGTTTTATTGGTAGATTAGTTTATTTCGTGTGCTGAATTAGAGTCACATGGCGAGTAGCCAATGTGACTACTACTATTGGAAGAGTAGCCAATTCTGAAAAAGAAGTTGATCATTATTAACGTTTTTGAACTTTCCTAGGTACAGTTGTCCCAGATTATGGTCAGACTTAATGCCAGTCAGAGGAGTTTAGAGTTTGACTCGATGCAGCAAGCAATATGGAGTCATTGACGGGTATTACTGATCAGGGAGAAGGCAGGGTAAAAGTGGTTATTTTAGTAAGATTAATTTGGCAAACAGTTATGGGATACCTACCATGTCAGGCATTGTGCTAGGCTCTGGGAATACAAAGATGATTTAGGCATGATCTTTGTTCTTAATAAGCTCAAGAAAGATAGTGTAGTCATTATTCATGTTGTGATTAAAAGCATGGAGTCTGGAATGATAAACCTCAGTTTCCTCATCTGTAAAATGGAAATAGTAATAATATTTGCCCCTTTAGCAATGTTGTAAACAATAAATGAGATAATGTACCTAATTGTTTGGAACAGTGCCCATCTCCGTAAGTGCCTGATACCAACTTTTATTATCATTATTATAAGTTAATAATTAAAGTAAAATGCAAATATAATAGTATAGTCCAGAGGTTGGCAAACTTTTTCTATAAAGAGCCACATAATAAATAACTTTAGTCTTTGTGGGTCATATGGTCTTTGTTGGCAACTATTCATTTCTGCTGTTGTAGCATGAAAGCAGCCATGGACAATATGTAGTCAAAATGGGAATGGCTGTGTTCCAGTAAAACTGTTTACAGAAATAGCAAGGGGCCTCATTTGACTGGCAGACCATAGTTGGCCAACCCCTGTTTAGTAGCTTGGACGAGGGGGTGATTAATTCTGGTGGGGAAGGGGATGGGAAAAAGCTTCACAGAGAATGTTTGAGAGTGGGCTGGATGTGCTTTCCTGTTAAATTTGATGGTGGAGACACTAGAATTAGAAACTTCTTAGGAGCTTTGCATTAATTCAGCTGAGAGATGATGAAGGCTTATGGAAGAACAGTGGCAGTGGCAAGAGAGGAAGAGCTGATCTGAAGGATATTTGAAAAGAAGAAATGAAGTGATAGGAGTTGGAGATGGATTAAAGCAATTGGAGAGAAGGAATGTGCCAAAGATTTTTTTTTTAATATTTCTAGTTTGGGAAACTGAAAGAATGAAAATTATAATGCCTGAAATTCTTTGTTCACTTTGAAACATCTCTGTTTCTACAGCTGTCCTGTATCCTTCCAGTCTCATTCCAGCCTTTCTCTCAGTGTTCCCTGTCCTCCTAGTATAGGGTATGATTCCTATACTTACTGTCTTTTTAGTCCTTCTGGTTTGTCCTCTCAACTTGCTTTCTTTCGCCTTCTAACTTGGTCAGCTACCCTATGTTTTATAAAGGAGCAGCCTTTCTTTGACTATCATATATTTTCTATCTTTTATCCATTTCTTTTTCTTTTCCTTGCCAGATTTTTGAAATGAATATTTTGAATATTTCCGTTCTACCAATTGCATCCTTCATTCCTTGTATTTCTAGTCTTTTTCACCTTCTTACCCACTTCTGACATCACCAATGCCCTGTTTTTTAATCACATTCAAAGATCTCCTCTTTCCTGCCTTTTCCTTCCATTCAGCACTCCTAAATAAAAAGCATTCTTCTAAGTGCTAGGGACACAGAGATGGAAGACAGAAGAGTAAACAGTTGGTAGTAATATACTTTAATGGGTATGATAAAATCATGTACAAAGTGCTTTGGGATTCCAGAGAAGAAAACCATTTAAGTCACCATGGAAAGTCTTGTTCACAAACAGGATAGCACTTTAATTTGAATAGGATTCAGAGGAGGCAGTTGGAAATTTCAGACAAGGAAACAGCATATGAGGAGGGAAGGAGGACAAATGGGCAGTTAAGTACCAGGGCAACTGTAGGAGATGAAACATGCTGGGAAGTTTGGAGTTTTTTTCCCTTACAGCAATGAGAAACTATTAGAAGACTTTGAGCATTGGGGTGATAAAATCAGATTTGTATTTTAGGAAGATCACTTGGACAACAGCATAGGAGAGGAGATTGTAAGTAAGCCCAGTTGGGAAGTTTCTAGAGTAATTTAGAGGTCTTAACTTAAGACACTCATAAAGAGGGAGGAAATCAGAGAATCTTTCAGAGTACGTTTTGTCAACACCACCCTCCATGAACTGACTCTCAGCATTATTTGATGTTTGACATTATTAGCCTTATCATTTTCAATAAGGAATGAACAGTTAGAATACAGCTCTTATGCGTGTGGCATTCTGTGTATAAAGAGATATATAGAAGAAAGCTAAAGTATAATTTCTGCACTCTAGAAGAATATAACCTTATGAGAAAGATAGGACATATACATAAGAACCAACTAAAAAATAGTGCAAGCCAGCATATAATTAAAGCAGTGAGTATTAGAGATGATCAATGTTATAGAACTTCAGAAAAGGGGAAGATCAGATTGGCCCATGAAAATATCTCAGAGATAAGTAGGATGAGTGAATGGTAATACAAGATAAGTTCATATTGAGTAGAGAATTTCTGAAGGCAATTAAATATAGGGGGATTTCAGCGTCAGTAATCTGAATGGAATGGGAGTTTAGCTAAGAAAGTTTATAATCTTTAATATAAGGTAGTTGGTAATTAAAATTGTGAGATAGAATTCCTTGAATCTTAATAAAAAAAAGAACAGACCAAGAACAAGACCTTGGTAAATACAGTAATGATAATAATACAATAAGAGGGACTTCCCTGGTGGCACAGTGGTTAAGAATCTGCCTGCCAATGCAGGGGACACGGGTTTGAGCCCTGGTCCTGGAAGATCCCACATGCCGCAGAGCAGCTAAGCCCACGCACCACAAATACTGAGCCTGTGCTCTAGAGCCCGCGAGCCACAACTACTGAGCTTGCACGCCTAGAGCTTGTGCTCTGCAACAAGAGAAGCCACTGCAATGAGAAGCCCGTGCACCGCAACGAAGAGTAGCCCCCACTCACCACAACTAGAGAAAGCCCACGTGCAGCAACGAAGACCAAACGCAGCCAAAAATTTTAAAAATTAAAAAAAAAATTAAGTGCCTTTAAAAAAAAAGAAATAATAATACAATAAGAATAGCCTAGCATGTGATTCAGAGAAAGTGCTTATAGACATATGAAGGAATCTATGAAAGTATAATGTCATGGAAACTAGGGGATATACTATGACCTCCTGTAATGGCCTTTCTTATCTCTGATAAATTAAAATCATACTCATCCTTTAAGGCCTGCTTGATTCCCATATCCATGGCAGTTAATTAATTGCTTTTTAATCATTCTTTCGGTGTGACCTATTTTCAATAGTTGTTTTTCCTTGGCTAAGTTTGCAGTTTCTGGAGGATGTGAACTTGGTGACAGACATTTGTATATTCCCCTACTGTATCTAGCCCGGTGCATATTAGGAGACAAATAAATCTATCAAACAACTTTAGAAATAATGTGGGCATGCCATCTCATGGCGATTTCTTTCTGCATCAGTTTTTAAGTTTACACGTGAACACTATATTTGGCCATGGTTTTCTCATCATTTCATGGTATCTTGGCTGTGAGATCACACGTATACACACATTCCTGCTTCTCAGTACTCACTCTAGTCCAGACTCCTTGATGGATAATTACTGATCTCAGTGCTACGTAAAATAGAATAAGACTTCGGTAAATATACCTTCACATGTATGTCAACTTCAAAGAATAAGTAATTGGTTGTTAGATGAGAGGATGTAAAAAAAGAAGTGGGGGCGTCCCTGGTGGCGCAGTGCTTGAGAGTCCACCTGCCGATGCAGGGGACACGGGTTCGTGCCCCGGTCTGGGAAGATCCCACATGCCGCGGAGTGGCTGGGCCCGTGAGCCATGGCCGCTGAGACTGCGCGTCCGGAGCCTGTGCTCCGCAACGGGAGAGACCACAACGGTGAGAGGCCCGCGTTCCGCAAAAAAAAGGAAGTAGATGAGTAGGTAGATGGAGTTTTGAGAAAGAGTGGTTAGCTTGGTAAATAGGTGACATTTTACTATGTAGTTGAGTCCTAATTATCCATGGGCAGGTGGTTCATATTCTAGAACTTTGTGGATAGCCATATATTTCACTTAAATAATTAGACATAAGAACTCAATTTTTTCTATGAAAAAAAGTATTCTTTTGGTCTTATTCATTAAATTAAACTCAAAGACAGATTTCATTTTAGAAAATACTCAATTCATATTTTTAATTACCTTGATATCATTCCTAGAACACTGCATCATATTTTGCTATTTTTCATTTGCCATATTTGTTTGAAATAGATACTTATGAAGTCATTGAGAGGTGAAAGGTCTCCATATTGGCTGGCAAATCATATTTGGAGAAATCTTTCACTCAGTTTAGGGCAATGATTATTATGTAAAATAATTATTAACTGGAATAACAGGCTTATTATGAAATATTTTCATTTGCAAACATTGTAATTATTTTACCAAAACTTGCAAACCAAAGTTAAAACCTTTGTATTCTGAATGTGAATTCTTTTAATAAACAAGAATTAAATGCTCTTTTATAAACCATTCCGTTAACATGAGGAATTTAAAAAATATTTTAAATGTAGCTTTTTATTCTTAAATGTTCTTTTTTGCTTTATGCAAACTGGGAAAAAAGACATGCTTTCTTTTATAATTTTAAAGGACTTAATTTTTAAACTCTGTGATCTAATGAAAACATTATTTGACAAGCACTGCTATAATACTAGATCAGCTCAGTGGTATATGAATCAATCTTTAAATTTTACAAATGATTCATACTGAGTCATGAAATTTGTTATAATCATTAAATGAGGGAAATGATAAATGCTTTTTGACAGCCAATAGGTCTTCAGCTGCTTGTGATTAGTTGTGTTTTTTTTGTTTGTTTGTTTTTGTTGTTGTTGTTGTTTTTGCGGTACGCGGGCCTCTCACTGTTGCGGCCTCTCTCGTTGCGGAGCACAGGCTCCGGACGCGCAGGCTCAGCGGCCATGGCTCACGGGCCCAGCTGCTCCGCGGCATGTGGGATCTTCCCAGACCGGGGCACGAACCTGCGTCCCCTGCATCAGCAGGCACTCTCAACCACTGCGCCACCAGGGAAGCCCCAGATTAGTTGTTTTGATGACTATTTGAAAAAGGAATGGCCTGCTACCTTTTTATTTTTAGAAATACTACTTAAAGTTTAATGTGTTAATTAAAGTTATAAATTATTTTCAGTTGTTTTCTTTGATCTTTGTTATTCTAAATTAAATATTTTTTTACAAAAAGTGTATAGTATGTTTGAGTGTGAGTTTTCTTACCTCTAATGGGGGCTCAGTGAGTCAGAATTGCAACAAAAGAAATTTTAACAGCTCCCACTGGTGTCTTTCAAGGTAAGTAGAATGACAGAGAAGACAGTCTGCAATAAGCCAAGTAGCCCAGTTGACATACTCAAGCTGTGCCTTGGCTAGGGATAAGGAGAGAATTTGCTTTTTCAGGAATATGCATTACAAAGCCTTAGGAGTTTGCTACTTCTGTATTTAAGTTGTTGTAGCTTTTACAAAATAGCATCCTCACAGCCTGAAGCCCTAATGAAAAGTAATTAAGACCATTTACAGGTAGTTAATTCAGCTGTTAACTGGGCTCTCTGGAAAGAAGCTGTCAGGCACCTAGCGTCATCATTGCTTGCCAATTCCCTCACTTTTTTTTTTTTTTTTTAAGGTCACGGTAATTTCTCCTCTAATTTCATTTGCTCGCTTTTCCAATGCTACTCTTTTCGTAAAATTGGAGTTTGCTGTCCTACTGATTATAACCATTCTTCTAAACTCCCTGGGACAATGCCATATTTCTTCTGTTGCTGTTCTTCCTCTGCTGGAACCCACCTCATAACCTAAAACTTATTTGAATGAGAAAAGTATCCTTACTTAGTTAGCGTAGCTCCAGATCAGTCAGCTCTTCTTAACTTCAGCTTCTGTCCTTTTCCAAAGCATACCTTAATTCTGAGCCTAATCAGTAGATTTTCTCTCCTTTCTGTTTGGCCACTTGAATAATTCAAGAGTGTAAATCATCAAAAGTTGGTTGTTACTTTTTCACTTGTTAGTTTCCTAATTATTTCACTTGATGAGGTATTTTCATGAAAATTTTTAGTGTTATTTTCTAGTGTGTTCTGTTACCTACTTCAAAACAAACTCTCCTATATTAGGTACACTCCCTGCAGTTACAGAGGAATGGAGGAGAGACTACCTCATGGCAGCATGTCACGACTCACGGATCACTCCAGGCACAGTAGTTCTCATCGGCTCAATGAACAGTCACGACATAGCAGCATCAGAGATCTCAGTACTAATCCTATGACTCACATCACACATGGCACCAGCATGAATCGGGTTATTGAAGAAGATGGAACCAGTGCTTAAATTGTCCTAAGGTGGAAAACTTGTGTTGTTTAAAAAGCAGATTTTCTTCTTTGCCTTTGCATGACTGATTGCCGTAACTCACTGTTATGATGCTTTCAGTCAGGTGCAGATTGTGTCCATTGAAAAGTAAACTTTTGCTTTTTATATTGCAACAAACTTGTAACATCAAGGCATCCAAAATGCTAAGAATTATCGCATAAATAATTCTTATTTCTAGGTTATGAAGAAATAATTATTTGTCTGGTAAGCATTTTTATAAACCCATTTGTTTTATATTTAGAAAAATCCTAAATGTGTGGTGACTGCTTTATAGTGAACTTTCATATAATATCAACTAGTTGTGAGATAACATTCTGGTAGTTCTGTGAATAAAACAAAATTTCAGAATTAAAGAAATTTTCTATGCAAGGTTTATTTCTCAGATGAACAGTAGGACTTTGTAGTTTCCTTTCCACTAAGTGAAAAAGAACTGTGTTTTTAAACTGTAGGAGAATTTAATAAATCAGCAAGGGTATTTTAGCTAATAGAATATAAAATCAACAGAAGAATCTGATTAGTCTATTGAAGGCTCTTTTGAAATTCTATCAAAATAATCTTTATTCAGAGAAATAACAGGAGCAGGATTAGCGACGGAGTAAAAGCGGAGATGGGCATTTTTCCCAGTAATTGTGCTGTTTTTATTACTTTTGTAAATATTACTTTTACTGGCTGTGTTTTTATAACTTATCCATATGCATGATGGAAAATTTTTACTTTGTAGCCATGTTTTCCCATGTAGTAGTATTGATTCCTAGAGAACTTCATGTTCAGATATGTTCTGTGGAAGCATGTAATAGAATAAGCATCACACATTATAAGGTTTTTTGTGGTAATCATAATTACAAAATGGCAAAATGTTTCCTCTGTATTCGTTGCTTGTATTTTTCTACAGTGAGATGTGATCTTGCCAAAGCCACCAGATCTTGGTATCCAGGCCCCTCCTGTCAGTGGGTTGATTGTCTGCACTTGCATTGCCCAGTAGCCAATAGGCTACAGCTTTTGCCCCACACCCTTATTTTCAGATTCTGGATCATTCTTGTTTATAGCTGAAATACATATAACCTAAGTCCAAAGAAGTGATTAATTTGGGGTATTTGAAAATCATTGTAGCTAAATGGAGCATGATTAGTCCTGCTGTGAAGTATCCTTTAATCTTAAAAATATCAACTCAAAAATGTTTGACATTTTGTCTTATAAAATTTAAATAATTTATAATAAAAACTGAAGCTTATTAGGCATGAAATTGATCGGAAGGGAAAGAAAAATTCTGGAAAATGCTGCTGGATGTGTTTTATAGAAAAGTATATTTAAACAAGGGATCCTCAACCCTGACTACAGATAAGAATCACTTGGGGAGCCTCTGATACCGGACACCTTCCTCTCATTCAGATGACAACTGGTAGTTTTTTAAAAAGCTTTCCAGGTGATTTTAATCTGAAACCTGGCTGCAAGGTGTTTTAAACTAACTTGCCTCTGATGATGATGTGATGGCATCATGTTGTATCACGTGAAAATCTAGCTGGATTCAGTGTTATGCTTTTATATAATTACCTGGTATACAACGGGAATTCTGGATCCCACTTCTAAGGATTCTTACTCATTAAGTCAAAGGTGATGGTAGGCCTTTAAAATCTGGTTGTAAAAAGAAATATCACAGGTGATTCTTATGCAAGTATCCAAGAATCACACTTCAAAAAATATTCTAGACTCTGAAGAGGGCTGGCTTTGCCATATGCTAATTTTTTACCTTTAACAGGTCAATTTCTCTGAGCCTCAGTTCCCTTGTTTATAAATGAAGACAGAAGATAAATACCTACCTCACAAAATTGTCAAATAGGTATCAGATGAAAAATCATATGAAAGCTCTGAAAATTTTAAAGTGTTATGAACTATAAGGGATTAAGATTATTGAGGATTTAAGAGATTTGTTTGAGGGCTACCATAGTACATTCCTTGACATGTGTTTAATTCATGTGTACTTTTTCCTCTCCTTCTTTAAAACAAAAAGTACCAAGAAATTAGGTGTTGACAGAAGCTTTTATCAAGCGCAGAAGTCAGTTTTCTGATAATAATAATTTGTGTATCATGTTTTTTCTTTCAAAGTATGTATTTCTTAATATTTATTATTCTTCTTAAGATATAGTTGAATATTTGGCTCAAATGCTTTACTTTTTCCTCCATTTTCATCGTCTTTTCCCTTGAAACTGGAGTTAATACTCAAGACAAGTAGAGTCTGAATTCCCTCACGTCTGACAGTTAGTAACCCTTTACTCTGAAAGCCAAACTTATAACAACTCATTTATAAATAAATCAGTAATTCTTGAGGCTTTTGTCTGAGGATTTCCCCTGAGAACAGCATGAGAGACCAAAACAAACATTCAGACAAAAAAAATAAGTTACTATAGAAGGTACCAGTTTCAGCTCAAAGATGTTGTCATCCATCGCCATCTGCATTATATTATCAATTGCCAAAATGTTAATTGGGGGCTTCCCTGGTGGCGCAGTGCTTGAGAGTCTGCCTGCCGATGCAGGGGATGCGGGTTCGTGCCCCGGTCCGGGAAGATCCCACATGCCGCGGAGCGGCTGGGCCCGTGAGCCATGGCCGCTGAGCCTGCGCGTCCGGAGCCTGTGCTCCGCAACGGGGGAGGCCACAACAGTGAGGCCCGCGTACCGCAAAAAAAAAAAAAATGTTAATTGGTTTCTTTGTGGGCCAAGTATAGACAGTTAAGTGAACATCATTATGAAAATCTTAACTTTGTGCTTCTTGATTTTTATATATTCATTTGTATCTTCTCTACTAAACTGTTGATGTATTTGTAAAGGATATATTGGCCTCTCAGTTACTTTCAGTATCTTAGTTTTGCTCCACAAAATTTACTTAATATTGTTAATGCATTGTTTTAAATAACCGTATTTAGTTTGGGTTGTGTTATTTATTAAACTAGCGCTCCAAATTAAGATTTTTATTCTTTAAAGAAACAGTTGAAGAACTATAACAAAACAACAATTTCAAGTCTCAACTAGCTTAATCCAACATAAGCAAGTCCTGACAGCTTTCCTACCATATGTTTAATTTGTGTTGTGATTGGCATATGATAATGTTTAGTATTTTATTTGTTCAGTTGACAACTGAGAAAATAATAGTTCTCTCTAAAATGTTAATATATAACTGAAAGCTTTTCGAGAAGTACTCTGATTTCAGCAATATTGTATTGAATTTTTTCAGTGATTAAAGCAAACAATTCAAGACAATATTAAGCTCGAAACAGTAGTTTCAAAGAACAACTGATTAGTAACTCAACAACTAGCAGAGGGCATAGTACATAGTAGGTTTTCAATAAATATTTAAATGAATGAATAGCTCATGTTATGCAACTCACTTTTACTCCAGCAGTGAAGTCTCACTTCAAAGAAATTTGAAGAGTCTAAATTTAAACTAAGTGAAATGAAGTCTCTGCTTTACCAGAATAACCTGCGGCAGTTAGTAATATGTGAATTGCACCAAATAAAGTGTATTTCTCCTAGAGTAACAGTCCATATTGCTATTTTAATTAAAGAAATATATATACAAACTTGTACCAACACTTTATATTAATTTTAAAAGGTGATGAGCAATTCTTAGAGGTATTTAGGTTCTTGTTGGTTTTATGTGAAGTTAGATCTTTGTGTAGTGGTTGGGTAAATGAATATTCAAGTAAACCTTGATTAATGATGATTTTCTAAAAGCTGTTTCTTAGAGCAGATTTATGAAAATTCTGAGAATCTCTTCAAATTAGAAAAATTTACTACATTTTAACCTACCTCATTAGTTTCTTTGTGATAATAGCTGGCAGTAACTGAAGTTGTAACCGTATTGGTTTAGGCTATATCCCCATGAAATAAAAGGAACTACTTAAAGTTTTTTGATAAAGTAGTGGATCATTGGCTTGAGCTTAGAAAACATTAATATAGCAAAATTTCACTATGATGATATTTATATTGCTTTTGACATGCCAAAGGTATATTTACATATTATCATACTTGGAATCAAAAGACCCATAATTATGATGTAAACTAGACAGCTCATTTAATTTCTCTTGGTCTCAGTTTCTTTGATGTAAAATACGGATAAGGTAATTTGGGGCCCCGAAACCTACCTCACTGGACAGCGTGAGGATCAAATGAGATAACAGGAATTATAGTGCTCTTTAACCTGTAAGTTCCCCTACTGATAGTATTTGTTTTTGTTAGAATTTTGGGGTTACAGAAAGGAAGGATAATGGTCTTCAGTGGTATTTAGCAGTAACAACAGAATAGGCAATTAGACCAGTATTCATTTGGTATAACCTTTAAATCAGCAATCCAATTAAACCTTTAAAAATTAGGTTCTTTTTCAAGAGTGGCTATGCCCTTAGATTGTATTAGTTCTTTATTATATGTTATACCAGAATATGCTTTCAAATTTTATATGGCTGAATTTGTAGGTCACTTTCATCAGAAATTTGGGGATCTCCATTATGTTTTCTTTGATACAGAATGATATAACTACATTAGCTTGGTTTCAATGAAATTTATAAGAAAAATATAAAGAGAAGTGTAAGCCTTATTTTTCTTTCTTTGAGGACTTTCATGTGCCCAGTTCTTTCCAATTAAGAACAATTTTTAAAATGTGATTACTGTAACTGGTTGGTTTTCATCGTAGCAAAACTTTACATTTTAAGTGATAATATTATCTTGTTTGTATATTTGCATATATAATTTTTAAACCTGCATAAAGTAAGGATTTCTCCATTCTTTTCCATACATAAGCACGCAAAAGAGCATTTTTATAGAACCTAGATTTACAAAGGAACTCATGGTTCTTTTAAACTTCTTTTATGCCTTTTTTACAACTGATTAAAATAAGAAAAAATGTTTACATTTAATTCAGCTATGTTTCTTGGTAGCTGTATGATTTTATACATTATTCTTATATCATTTTAATCTATTTTATATGAAAAAATTATGTTGACATCTCTTAATATTTTAGTTCTCTTCCCTTCTTTTTTGTTCCAATTATATGAGTTTTGAGAAAGGAGTAGGAAGACTAAGCAACCTTTACCTTCCATCTGACTATAATTAGTCTCCTGGGTTTTTTTCTAATGTAAATTCTATATTTCTTTAACAGCCAAATTGATATTGGGTTATAATTTTCTCTCAGGATCCAAAGTATCCTGAGAAAGAAAATGTTAAGGTCTATCCAGAACCAGCCATCTTTGCAGACATTCCTATTTGGTTGATTTATAAAGATTTAATATAATAAGTTAATAAGCATCTTTCTTATTCTGTGATCTCTAATTAGAAAGTAAAATTTTGTTGCCATAAAGATAAAAGAAGGTAAATTTTCACTTATATTTTAGTCAAGTCCCATACCAGTACAGCATTATTCCTATAAGTGAGAGTCATTCAGTCTATTTAAATGTATTGAAGGTTGGTTTCCTTCAGAGTACTTTTTTTTTAATAATCACTTTTCTCAGAAAATCTATTATGTCCTTTCTTGGACATTTTCATTGGTATGATAGCATTGTTCATAATTTTTTTCTCATTTTATTGGCCACTGTCACCACTTTTCCCTGCTCAAGAGAAACAAGTTTTTTACCTTGTAGTAATTTGGGTTTTGAAAATTCAGTGTTCCCTTATTTTGGTAATTACCATTCGCTAGTAACATTAGTATTTATAAGACAGTGCTATTTTTCAAGCTTGTTATTTTATCATATTTCCTGAAGTAGGGTGAACTACAGCATTATTATTGTTGTTGTTGTTGTTATTGCCCTGGGGTTTTTGTGATATAAGTCAGCTTGTTTGTATTGCTAACTTGCAAGTATTTCTTTACCTGTGTCGACATGCTTACTGACATAAAAGAAAAAACTTTAGAGCTTAATAATTTCTTTTTTCTAAATTGGCAGATTTTTTTAATGCTTAGTAAAAATGCATTATGTTATTTTTAAATACCACAAAACTTTGTGTCAGAAGACCTGATCGCTAGTGTTGCCTCTGTTTTCAATGAGCTGTGTAACTTTGGAATTTTACCTCTTGGGACCTCAGTTTTCTCATCTGTAAATGAAAGGAACAAGGGGATTAGATCAGGTAGTGTCTCAAATTCCACCTGTTTCTGATTTGGTTATCCCTTGACTATTTTATAATCATTATCTAGGCTTACTTTTATTCTTGTTATTGTTCCCATGAACTATATTTACTAGATCAGCCTGTACTGTTAATGCAAGTTATACTCAAATTAATAGGATTCAGATACGTTGCTAATTTTGTTTCCCATTCATGATTTTAAGTTATTTTATTTTACTTTATGTTTTTCGGCCACACTGCACGGCTTGTGGGATCTTAGTTCCTCGATCAGGGATTGAACCCGGGCCATGGCAGTGAAAGCACCAAGTCCTAACCACTGGACCGCCAGGAAATTCCTGATTTTAAGTAATTTTACAGGAGGAAAATTATATTACAGATAATAAAAGTAAAAGAAAGGTTACAAATAATTGACATGACCTTTTTTTCTCCCAAGGGAAAAATCTCCTAAAGAACCAGCATAAGCACCCTAAAATTGACGTACAGAAAAAAGTAACATGTAAAATTCTGTGATCTTTGTTCTCTTAAATATGAATGTAGCTATTTAGGCTAAACTTTTAACAAAATGTATTCACGGTAAAATTAGTAAACAAAGCAGTGATAGCACTGGCCCATATAGCTAATTAAAAAAGCTACTAGGTTTTACTGACATTAAAATGATTATAAAATATAAAAGGAATTTAAGAGGAATGGATTGAAATTTTTCTGTTCAATAATTATTCTTAAGCTGTATTCTTAGATTCATTGCATAAATATAGTTGCAAGATTGCCATGGGCAAGTGAATGTCCTGCTTTAAAATATTGTTAGAGATAAATGTGGTGTGTTATTTTTTATTTTTTTCTGGCTCTGCAGAAGATGTTTCTCTAAAGCCTCCTTCTTTAATAAAATGTGGAGATTCCATTAGTTCCATCTCTCAGCAGAGTTCTCTTGTAGATTTAATTACGTTCTCTGAGAACCAGGCCAAGGAGGTTCCTGTTACTTTTAAAGATCATTGTCTTTCTTCTAATTGTCTTCATTAGCTCCTATCAATCTCTTGAACCCTTGGTCTATAGATTTACAGTCTAGGTATTGGGTTTGGTGTCTGATGGGTAGAGAAGAATAACGGAAAGTTGATATAGGAAGGTGTACTGGTTTCTGGTGTGATTTCTTTGGCTGTACTTGATTCCTTGTCTTTCACTGGATCAGACAACTCTCCTGACTTCCAGAAATTAAATTAGATGCCCAGCTTCTCTCATCCAGACATGCCTGTATTACAATGTTATTTTAAATGCCTGTTAAAAACAACCACTTTATTTTCAGTTCTCTGTCTCTTCATGTTTTGATATTACATTTGTTAAGCTTGAGTCTGAGGTCTAAACATTTCATTGAGTATTTTCTGGGTTTTGATAATGGGATATTCTATAAGATAAAACAGATAATCCTAGGGTGATTTAATTTATATTTATCCATCCACTATTTTTCTATTTCTCTACCTACTTATCCCCTCCCCCAGTTTTGAAAAGGAAGTTTATGTCTTCCCTGTCTCCCTTCCTTAGTCCTGCCTCAGATAATTTTTCTTTGAACTACTCTTGTTGGCAGAAAGATTTAATATGAAATAATTCTATATTTCTGAGACAAGATCAACACAGTAGTTCTTTACACTGAGCTGAGGTGTTTGTGTACTTGAAAATATTATGTTTTCTTTATATGTGAACTTGAAATTATTTTTTTAATCATGAAAAGGACTCATTTGAAAATATTAGTCTGGAAATTCTTGTCATCAGGTGCTATTTTTACCTTAGCTTGTGAATTATCATAGTAAATCTGAGTTCTTTATCATTCATCTTTTTAAAAAGTTAGTTTCTCTAAAATTATCCCATTTCACAGATCTTTAATACCAACTTCAAACAGTTTTTCTGCTTTTATTTTCAGAAATGCCAAATTCTGTTTTTGAGAGTTTTATTTTTTCATTGCAGTTTAAACGTATTGCATATGTGAAGGAGTGATGCAGTTTAGAAATTTACTTTGGCATGATAAAGACAGCAACACCACAGTCCCTTACCCCCAGTCCCAAAAAGAAAAGTTCATTTGACACTCAAAAGCTATTAAATTGTCTTATTTTTATTTGAAAGAGCTATGGAAACTGTCTCTTCTAATTTAAACTTTTTAAATTAGGAAAATACCAACTTTGCTATATTTTAATCTGTTAGTGAATTTGGGATATTATTTATGTAAGTATATATGTCTACAATTTATTATAGTTAATAGTTATTTCGCTTTCTGTAATATACGATACCTGAAGCTCACATTTATTTAATGTGAGCTTTTTTTTGAGACTTTCTTTTGTTTTGTCTTATTTTCTTAATGTTGTACAGTATTGTATATGTTAGGTTATCATAGTCATCTCAGCAGAAAACTCTTCCATAGATGGACTGTTCTTTCTGAGAATCAGCCCAAGGAGATTCATATCATGTGGTCATAGTTGGATAATATTATTCTGAGCTATGTGAAGTTGCTGGTTTTGTTGATCAAATGTTAACAATTTCATAATATATATTCAAGAAACAACCAAACAAAGATCCTTTAGAACAGATGTAATGACTTTCCATTTCAACTCTTTTCATCAACCTACCAGGCTTTATGAAAGAGACTCAAACTACAGATAACCGTAGGTCTATCAAGAAAATTCTGCTTTGTTTTGCTTTTAAATTGCCCAGTTTTCAAAGATGTTTAATCAAAATGACTTCAGTAATTGAAGCAAATATCTTTCGGGAATACATAAGTTACATATGCCTTTCGTTAAATCTGTGTGTAGTTTTTAAGCTTTCATTCTTGAAACATTGTCATACATCTAAATATCATTTAGAGGCAAAATAACTCCCCTCCCCACCCAATATCTAATATGGACTCAAATTTTGCCAGCTACAGAATTGTGTCTTCTTGATAGGCGTTCTAAAATAATGAATACTATTATGTTATGTAGTCAACAAATTTGCCTTAAAGTGCCATTTAAAGATTTTCTTTATGCATATGTTTCAGGTTGTAAGAATTAAAATATATGAGTATAAAAAAGCATGTAAAATTAAGAAGCTCCTACACAGGAAATCCCCAATTTTGTTCCAAAGTCATACTACATCTCCTCATATACATAATATTTTTGTGAATAATAAGGGTAACAGATAGCCAACAAGAGCTGACCTAGTGCACTCCAGTATTAATCTAGGGGGCTTGGTTTGGAATAAAGTGTTAGTGACTATAGCCCTTTCACCTCTCTTAAAAACAAACAAATACATTGTTGTTAGCACAGATTACTATCAGTTAGTAGAATATTAAGATTTAAAAGTGGAAATAATTTAGTGTTGGTGGAACTATTTTGAGACAAGAGATATCATTTAGATGACCTAACTTGGGAATCTGCTCCTCTTTCCCTGAACCCATGTGATGACTGAAAGTGCTGTATATGTTCAGTGACCTTGAAGAAAGGAGCTAGTCATTTCTTTTTTATGCGTCATATGAAGTCGGGGACTTACTGATCTCATGTTTTTCAGTTCGAAGGCTGTGTCTGGAACATCCTAGATATCTTCACCCACGCTCTTCTAAGGCTGTGTTTCAGGCTCTGTCTGCCCTACCTTCAGGTAGGCCTGCGTTCCAGCTCTGCTCCTTGATATTAAATTTACAGATGGGCACTGTCCATTCTTGTTTTAAAAAAAAGTCTTGCCTCATTTTACCGTTATCAACAATGACCACCACCTTCTCTTTTTTTCAAGAGATATAAAGGTAGAAAGGATATTTTTTTTCATTATTTTCAAAAACTATTATTCTTAAACAGGTGGCACTTAGCAATTTAGTTTTCAAACTCTAATCTGAATTAAGTTGATGAGGTGATTCTAAAATTGATTCTAAAATTTTAATCTTGCTTTATCATATAAACATCTAGTTAGAAACTTTATGCTAATAAAGACTTGTATTTTGTGGCATTAGTTCTTCATGTTTCTTTTTTATGTATTTAAAATCGTTCATTCATTTCCAAATGAGTGGAGAAGTTACTGTTGAGCTCTGTATAGGACAAGTGCGCTTGATTAGAGCATGAAATGTACTTTCACATTAGCTGGATGTGCTTTGCACTCTGCTCTTGTAGATTTATTTTGTTTACAGTAGACTGATGTCAGTTTTTGTAAATGTTTTTACTTAGCACTTTAACTGTGAGTGTATAAACTGATTTTAAATGTAGTGGTTGTATATTTTGGTTATAAATTGGAAATTTGTAATAAAATTAAATGATTTGTTCTGTATTTTGTCATTAGTACCTGACTGAGTATAGTTTTCTACCTCATCTTCTAGACTCTATTTAACATATTACACTGCTATTTTTTTTTTATTATATCACCAAATTTACTTAAGAAAAATAGATTTGAACACTTTTTTTCCTCCAGTTGACACCTTTGAGAGATGTTGCTGTTCAATGTGGCACACAATAAGGAAACATTTTGATGACGGGGCATTATATTGAAATACCCTCGCATACCTCCACCTCCATGTATAAAAATACTCCTTTGGAATTAATGCTGCTGTTGCCTCTTGAATTTAGATTCAATTGTCAGTAAACCTAAATTAAATGTAGCCACAGTCTTTAAAATGATTGCATAAAAAAGAGAAGTAGTTAAAGCTCTCAGAAACATGATACGTTACAATTATAGATATGTGTAACCAGGCTATACGAAATGTAATACTATTTTAAACATTACATTTAAACTAAATAGCAGTTTCATTTTGCCATCAAAATTAATAATGGTGCTTCACATCCAAAGTAGGTGTGGAGGTTTGATTATTTCTCATTTGAGAACAACGTAAATGCCTTCTTGCCTCTACTTTTCCATCTCATGGATTCTCAGGGGTTCAGCGGTCATGTGGTAGCCCCCTTCTCACTTATGGAACCAGCTTTGAAAAGGCTCCAAATTAAAAATAATCCTTGGCAGCTTTATTCCAGTCCTAGTACAGAAGAATCAGGTTATCTCACCAAATTTTTCAGTCCTCTGATAAAATCTGCAGATGCTTCTTAATTTGCCTCTTTGCTAGGAAAGATGAGAGAGGAAAATTCTCATCCACCACAACTGTAGGTAACAGTGAACTATGGAAAGCACTAAAGTTTAAAGCAACGTATCATCATTTGGTCTCACTGCCGATGTTTAAATGATGTCAGTAAACATTTCACACTAGCAAATTATAAGTTGAAATTTTTTCTAAAAGATTGAAGGTAGCCACAATTCTCCCAGGCACAGATAGAACGGGTTTTCCTTCCTGCAAATTGGGGGAGAAGAGATAATTAATTTATTATCCTACAGTGGGAACAGCCGTACTTGATTCTGTGCATTCCCTGGCCTAGTATCCATGCATTTGAGGGTACAGTTAGCTCTGAAAAGCTCTACACAGAGTAGGTAGATCAGTGAAGGTATTACATAGTAGTGACCTTGTAAGCCTGGATATGAAACAGCTTCATTATATAGACATTTCAAAATACCTATGCAGCAAGAGGAAAATAGACTTTTCAACCAAGTATCAGTTGAAAGTCAGAGATCTGAATGCACTGACTCAATTATTGCCTAGTGTTCCAGAAAGGTGCCTGCCACCAACGTGCTGGAAGGCACCAAAATTTAGTGTGAATGTAAATAAGGAGCTCAACATATGGGGATAGGGAAAGCAATACTGAAACACAATTTGCTGGTCTCTACTCCTTTATGGCTAAATATTAATTGAGCAAGGAATTAAGACCAGAAAAGAAGCGAACCTCAAGTACTGCTCCTTTCAGTTTCCATTTTAAAAAGCTCAAGTTTTATAAGTGTTATTGATGATTTCCAGAAATTTGATTTATTTTTTAAGAATTCTGTATTTACAGGTGCTTGGTTCTTCATGAATGCAGTGTTCTATTTACAGTCCAAATCATTTACAGCCATTACATAGTTGTTGGGTATTTTAAAATAAATGGTTATCTATTTCTTCACTGCCTCTCGAATTAGAAACTGTAATTACATGAGTCTCAACGGCTGGCTCTTTACGTTTTATTAATTATTTTTGTTGGTCTCCATCACAGATGGAATTTTTCACTGGTAATTCCTCCTAAATCCATTCATATGGAATTCAGAGCAGTGAAAGTAAATTTCACACCATAGAGTAGGGAATGATAATGGTAAAAAGGAGCAGGAGGGATCTGGGGACAGCCAGCAGGACCAGTTCAGTTCTCAACTGGTGTTGGGTTTTGCAAAGGTTGGCTCATTATAACCTGTACAACATAGGCCTTTACGACCTTCATGTCTTCCAGCTTCATTTTGTCAGTGAGAGATCTGCCAGAAAAGAACTAGCGCTGACTGCCCGGTACTACTCCTGCTTGCATGTAGCCGCCTCTTCATGTGGTACAGTGTGTCTGTGCCGTGGACCACAGGGTTGAGTCCTTGCTCGTGGAATGGCACAGACGGAGCTGAGATTCATACCCAGAATTGGGTGCTGGCTCAGGAATATCCAGAGTCTCTATGTTGCTCTTTACCTCTATCATGTTGATTGGTGGTGCCACGCAATAGACTGGAAGCTGATGCCTATTCCCCAGTTCATCATAGCCCTCTGTAAGCGCACCATGTGGTAACGTTATGTTCGCACCATCAGTGATTGCCTGTGCCAGGTCATGATCGTTGCTTTCAAAAGCATGTGCTGCAGCCTTCAAGGCATCCCAAATCTCTTTACAGCCTTCAAAAGCTGATGGAGTATCCCGAAATTCGTCTCTCTTGCTGAGCAGTTGTCCGTCTGTCATGGGATAATCGCTTTTCCATTTGGGTTTCTCCTTTTTCAAAGGCTGGTCACGACCTAAAGCAACTCAGTCCCAGGGCCGCCCGCCCGGCAGGCCTGGCCCCCGTGCTGCCCTCGCCTCTGGCTCGGCCCTGCCAGACCAGGGCTGGCCCATCCCGGGCGGGTCGCAACTCCCGCTTCACCCCCTCGCAGCCCAGCACACCCACGTCCAGGTGAGTCCAGCCCCGTTGCAGCCTGTCCCCCAGGCCCCATCGGTCCCCGCCCCTAAGCTGCTGTTTTTAAATTAGGTGTCATATTTTATGTCCTTCTAATTACTAATTTTTTCATTCATAATAACAGGATCCACACTAATCTGGAATATAGAAATATATAAACACACCATTCTGTATTATAGCTCTTTCACACTTATCTTGTTGATATAGATGAGTCCCATCTCTGTTCATTATCATATCCTCAATATACACCACCACTAGGCACATAATAGGGGAAAAAATGAATACATTAAAGTATCCATTTCCCAACAGAAAATCCTACCCACGTAAGCAAATCAGTTTTTTTTTCTTTTCACACACAGGACAGCAGATCAGGATTTAAACTGCTATTAAGAGTTTTTTGCCTAGATTGTACAGTGTTTAGTTGGAAGGGACCTTAGAAATCATAAGGTACAACTTCCAACCCAGTACAAAAATCCTTCAGAACCATCTTTTATAAGCCTCGGCTTGAATGATTTCAGTAACAGGAAGCTTACTACTCTGTAAGGCCTTCCATGTCATTTTGAAGTCCGCCAACAACCAAAATGATCAAGGAAATTTAACACTCCCCAAAAGTCTTCCTAAAGGAACTGCTGACATCTTCATTTTAGCCCTGTGAGATCCATGTCAGACTTACAGAAGATAATAAGTTTGTATTGCTTAAGCCCCTAAATTTAGGGTAATTTGTTAGAGCAGCAGTAGAAAACTAATATTCAGCCTCACACTTGCACATCTGCAAAGTGTAAGCAATGAACAAGTGAGTAATGGAAAATGGCCCAAGGAGTCCATTAGGGACCAGAGAAGTTTCAGAGAGCTGGCCAGTTGCCATGGAACAGACTGCTGAGGTGGCTGGGATAGGTTGGTGGTACTGAGATTAATAAGAGCAATCAGTCCCTGGTGCCCTTCTTCCAATTTTATTCTTCATTTTTTTTCACCATTATTTTCCAGTTTTCTTTTTATTCCCATTTCTCCTTTTATCCTCTCTTCCATCCTACTTTCCTCCTCTTTTAAACACTGCTCTTCATTTTTCTCTGCTAATCAAGCATATGTTTTTGTCAGCCCCACACCCCCACCAGCGTACCCACCCATTTGTCAGAAGGAGATAAGGAGCAGAACATGCGAGGAGCCTTGGGAGAATGTCGAGATTTTCAAGTGTGCCAAGAATTAAAAAGGTAAGGAACATAGCTTTACCACCTGGTCTCTGGGTACTCCAGAGCACCACATGCATTCACAAAAGAGGGTTATATACAAATCTATTTATTTAAAAAAAGAACACAAAACTAAGCAGGTGGGCTTCCCTGGTGGCTCAGTGGTTGAGAGTCCGCCTGCCGATGCAGGGGACACGGGTCCGTGCCCCGGTCTGGGAAGATCCCACATGCTGCGGAGCGGCTGGGCCCGTGAGCCATGGCTGCTGAGCCTGCGCGTCCGGAGCCTGTGCTCCGCAACAGGAGAGGCCACAACAGTGAGAGGCCCGCGTACTGCAAAAAAAAAAAAAAAAAAACAAGCACTTAGAAGTCTTTTGAAAATAACAGAAGGTTTTTGCTAAGGTACTGATTGGTCACTATCTTCTATTTTGCTGCCGAAAAATTATGTTGAGCCCTTTTCACTATCTCTTAGCGCAAAACTAAAGGCCCTAAGTGGCTAATGGAAAGTCTTCATCAACTTCAAATAATATTACGTGAGCTACTGAACAATAATAAATACAATAGAAGCATTTAAACACTTCACATGAAGTGAATCAATGAAGCATGTACAGTTTTATTTTAAGAATTTTTTGGCACCGGATTTTCTAGAAAAGTGTTTGCTGAATACGGGGACTAGATCCATGACTAATATCTATATGCAAGCTTCCGGTTTCCCACAAGTCCTGGTGGCTGCAAGGGCAGACGAAGGGACATTGTTCTCTGGCAACAGATTGGGCTTCGGTTGAGCCAGTTTAAGGGAACTGTTGGTAAGAATCCTGAGGACAGGGGTAATACCTGTGCCCTTAGCCATCAATATAGTAGATTTCAAATGAACCCTTACCACAAAGCAAGGAGAGATTCCCTTAATGATAAGCATTTCTAAAAATTCCAAAGATTATGTGGGCCATGTGGCTGCCAGAAATTGGTTTGTTTCTGGAGCCATTGCTGCAGCACTAAAATTGGTCAGCAAATTCAGAGGAGAACAAATTACACCTTTAATCCAGAAGTCCTTTTCTTCCTCTCTTTTGTCCTATCCATTGGTAGGAGTTCTTTGGCAGAGACATGGCATATTTAACTATAAACTTGTTTTAGCTGTCACAGTTTTATTTGTTTTTCCAGAGCCGAGGGTTATATTCATATTGTTTTTCTTGTCTGTTGATGAAAGTAATTTTAGAAAATGATCTTCCAAGTCTCTGTGACCATTCATTAGCATGAATTCATTCATTCATTTATTCAGTAAACACTCATTTGTCTACCTACTCCTTACCAGGTAGTGAGTAAGACCCTAGGAATTCAAAGAAGGAAATGTCATGATTTATACTCGTGTGAAGTTCACACGCTAGTAAGGAGATAAGCTTTTCAACACATGAGGACCGTAATACTGATGTGTTCAAAGTGTTATTTGAGCACAGATGTGGAAGAAGTTACTTCTGCCAAGAAGACTGGGCGTTCAGAGAACTTTCATGGAGTATGAAAGATCCAATCGATAGGAATTTATTAATCACCTATTAATTGCTGAGGTTATGGCAGGGAACAAAACAGGCAGTTCTGTTTTAGTTCTGTAATCAAAATTTTGAATCTAAAGGGAGGAGGCAGACAATAAATAAGTAAAGACGTTAACAGATAATTTCAGATAGTAATAAGTGTTACAAGACTAAGACTGTCCTGGAGGGAGAGGCTTAAAGGTCTTGGTAAAGAATATGGATTTTGTCCAAAGTGCAAAAGAGTGCCATTGAAGCATTTTAATTAAGTGATTAACACGACCTAATTTTCCTTTTTAAAAAATTATTCTGGTAGCTCTATGAAGATGGATTATGAAAATCAAGAATGCACACAGGGAAACCAATAAAAAAGCAATTGCATGAGTACAGGTTAAGAGATAATAATGACTAGCACTCAGATGGTAGTTGTAGAGATGGACAGAAAAGGGAAGATTCAGGATGTCTTAAACATTGGATGTGATAGTTGAGGAAAAGGGGATGATGAAAGATAATTCTTGGTTCTTTGGCTATAGCAGTGAGGTGGAGTAGGGGCCACTTCCTAAGGTGGAGAAAACTGGAGGAAGAATAGATGCTGATGGGAAAAATCAAGAGCTCCGTTTTGGACAGGTTAGGTTTAAAGTGACTATTAGTTATCCAAGTGAAGATGCCAAGTAAACAGTTGGATATAAGTCTAGAGCTCAGGTTGAGATTTTGGCCTGAGATAGAAATGTGAGAATCATCAAGATATAGGTAGGATTTAAAGTCATCAGTTTATATGAGATCACCTTGGAGAAGACTGGATAGAGAGGAGAAGTTGTGTAGAAGACAAAGGTCAGGAAAGGACACTAAGAAGGAGAAGCCGGTGAGATAAGAATATCCAGGGAACCTGTTAGAGAAGCCAGGAGAGAAGTGTTTTATAAAGGAGGGAGTCATCAAACCAGTCAAATGATGCTTAAAGATGACTTCCTCAGATGATGACTGAGGAAGATCATTTGACTTGACAACGTGGAGGTTATTGAAAAGAACAACTTAAATAGAGTGGGAGGGGGGCCAGCATGGAGTGGATTGGAGAGAAAATGGGGAACTTACATTTCCAGCAGTTGGAAGATTCGGTACTTTCAATGACCCTCCCAATGTAAGCAGTTAAAATGCTGGATTATATATAAAAATCACCTTTGTGTTTGTATTGCTGAACTGGCATGATCTTACCAACAAAAGTCAAAAACAAAGTGAAAGCAAGAAACGTTGGCGATAAAGCAGCACCAATACCAGCTTCTGCGCTAAGATTTTTTTTTGCTGAGCCCTGGAGACAGCACCATATTTGGGGGATAAGAGATTAACCCTAAGGTCAACATCAGTTGGAGAATGTAATAGATCTCTGCATAAAACTGGGACTTCAATGGGTTATACCTTCAATGTAAAGGAGAAGGAAGAAAAGAAAGTCACCCAGAACAGGACATCAAAGAAATTTGAATTCAAATTTAGCATTGGTTGGCAGGAGTATGGTGGAATTTCCCCCTGAGAATGTGTAAAGGCCCTCATGCACATTTTTTGGTCCAAATGTACACTGTGTGTGATCTGAACCTTAAGCCAAGAATATAACTCAAAGGGTTCTGGATTGCTTGCTACTTCAGGCAGTTGTCAGAAGCAAATGAAGAGGAAAGCAATTTTAATTTAGGTGCCAAGGAATTTCCACAGAGAAATTTCCAAGGGAAAGGAGCAGGTCATAGTCAAAACTAGCAAAACATACAAAAAAGAACAAGACATCACAAGTGACAGCCTATTCTCCAAAGGATTAAGATGTTAGAGTCAACACACAGTATAAAATAACAATTTAACATGTTTAAAGAAATTAAAGAAGGTATTGGGTATATAACACTATACTATGAAAAGTGACTAGGCAGATTTGAAAAAGGAGACCTAGTTGAATTTCTAGATATGGATGATTTAATAATCAAAATTAGAAACAACAGATTAAGCACAACTGATGAAAGACTACTGAACTAAAATATATGTGGTGATGTTTTTTAACTTTATTTTTTATTTTTAAAATTATTATTTTTAGCCACGCCGTGTGGCATGCGGGATCTTAGTTCCCTGACCAGGGATGGAACCCGTGCCCCCTGGATTGGAAGCACAGAGTCTTAACCACTGGACTGCCAGGGAAGCCCTGTGGTGATTTTTAAATGTCCAGAATTCTTTGATATTCTTCCTTTCAAGAGGTGGAGTTTAATTCTCCTTTCCTTAAGTATAGATTGGACTTAGTGATGTGCTTCTAACAAATTGAATAAAGCAGAAGTGAAGGTGTGTGATTTGGGGACTGGGTCATAAAAGACACTGTGCCTTCCTGCTGCTGCTTTCCCTCTTAGATCCCTGGCTTGGGGAAGACAGCTGGTCTGTCAGGAGAACACTCAGGCAGCCTGCTGAGAGGCCCCTGTGGGGAGGAACAGAGGCCTCCTGAATGAGCCATCTCTGAAGCAGCTTGCCAGCCCTAGTCCTGCCCTCATTTTTTTTTTTTAACATCTTTATTGGAGTATAATTGCTTTACAATGGTGTGTTAGTTTTTGCTTTATAAAAAAGTGAATCAGTTATACATATACATATGTTCCCATATCTCTTCCCTCTTGCATCTCCCTCCCACCCTCCTTATCCCACCCCTCTAGGTGGTCACAAAGCACCGAGCTGATCTCCCTGTGCTATGCGGCTGCTTCCCACTAGCTATCTATTTTACATTTGGTAGTGTATATATGTCCATGCCACTCTCTCACTTTGTCACAGCTTACCTTTCCCCCTCCCCATATCCTCAAGTCCATGCTCTAGTAGGTCTGTGTCTTTATTCCCGTCTTACCCCTAGGTTCTTCATGACCTTTTTTTTTTTCTTAGATTCCATATATATGTGTTAGCATACGGTATTTGTTTTCCTCTTTCTGACTTACCTCACTCTGTATGACAGACTCTAGGTCTATCCACCTCATTACAAATAGCTCAATTTCGTTTCTTTTTATGTAATATTCCATTGTGTATATGTGCCACATCTTCTTTATCCATTCATCTGTCGGCGGGCCCTTAGGTTGCTTCCATGTCCTGGCTATTGTAAATAGAGCTGCAATGAACATTTTGGTGCATGACTCTTTTTGAATTATGGTTTTCTCAGGATATATGCCCAGTAGTGTCGGTGGGAATGTAAATTGATACAGCCACTATGGAGAACAGTACGGAGGTTCCTTAAAAAGCTACAAATAGAACTGCTCTCATTTGATTACAGCCCCAGGGGCAGCTTGACTGCTACCTTGTGAGAGACACTGAGTGAAAACCACCCAACTAAGTCACTCCTGGATTCCTGACCCCCAGAAACTGTGTGAAGTAATAAATGTTTGTTGCTTTAAGCTGCTAGGTTTTGGGCTAATTTGTCATGCAGCAATAAATAATACAAGATTAATTTGAAGAAATTACCCTAAAGGCAGCACAGAGGAAGAAAGAGATAGAAAATATGAAATGAGATTAATCAAACATTCCAGAAAGAATAATGGGAACAAAGAAATATTTGAAGTGTTAATTGCTAGGGAATTTCTAGAATTGTTGAAAGACAATAATCACTAGGTCCATGGAGCCCAGCGAATCCTAAAATGAATACTTTTTTTTAATTTTTTTAACAGCACTTAGACATCTCATAGGAAAACTGATGAATACCAAAGGGGAAAAAATCTTAAAGCAGCTGGAGAGGGGAAAGATCAATTTCAAAGGAATGACGATTACACTGAAAGCTGATTTCTCTATAGCAATAATGGAAGTCAGAAGCCAGGAATATATCTTAATTTACTGAGAGCAAAATAACTGTAAACCAAGAATTATCAACCAGCAAAACTATCTCTCAAGAATGAGGTTAAAGTAGAAGCTTCTGGGTTGGTGAACACATAGAGATTTGGGGAGAGTCGATCTCGGGTGGTCTCAGCCTGCGGCAGCTTGAAGCAAAATTCCCCTGCCAGAGACTGAAGTCAGGCTGTGGCAGTGAGAGCTCTGAATCCTAGCAGACCACGAGGGCCAGTAGCCAGTGACAAGGCCCTGGCCTGTCGGCTTTTTAGAAATGAAATTCCACAAAGAGACGGAAAGTAGTGAAACAAGTGTTATTAGGAGGAAAAAGAGTACGTGTGAACAGACTCACATGGGCGGGCTCAGAGAGTCACGCCCTCGTGATAGCTTGAATCACTTATATGGGGCATTTCTTCCGGGTTTCCTCTGGCCAATCATCTTGCTTTGCCTGGCTCTGAGCCCACATTTGGTACATCTCGGGGTCCTCCCATGTGTGCACGTGCATCTCTGAGCCAAGATGGATTCTAGTGCAGAGGCCTATGGGTAGGTTGACATCACCTACTATGGGGTGGCGACCCCGCCCTTTTTGACCCCCAAGGAACCTTTCTGCGCATGTGTAGTCAGGAGGTTCTCCTTGACCTCGAGAATGAGATATATGTGGTCTCTTGATCTCTTATCTGGGCAGGGCTCAGCTCCTCCTCGCTCCTATTGTCTTCATCTTGGAGTATCTGTCCACAAGGGACAGACTCCAACTGCTCAGTCTGGGGCCCATCTATCTCCTGCCTCAGAGTGGCGTGCTTGGAGGAGCATGGAAACTCTGCACTGTCTCCCCATACTTTGCCCTGTGCATCTCTTCCATCTGGCTGCTCCTGAGTTATATCTTTTATTAAAAGCCAGGACTTTACGGCTTCCCTGGTGGCACAGTGGTTGAGAGTCCGCCTACTGATGCAGGGGACACAGGTTCGTGCCCCGGTCTGGGAAGATCCCATATGCCGCAGAGGGGCTGGGCCCGTAAGCCATGGCCGCTGAGCCTGCGCGTCCGGAGCCTGTGCTCCGCAACGGGAGAGGCCACAGTGGTGAGAGGCCCGCGTATCTCAAAAAAAAAAAAAAAAAAAAAAGCCAGGAATCTAGAGGCTACATATGAAGATGGTGGCATCAAATAATGGAAGGAGACACTTGATTTGCATTTCCCTGATGATTAGCGATGTTGAGTATCTTTTCATGTACCTGTTGGCCATTTGAATATCTTCTTTGGAAATATATCAATTCAGATCCCAGACCAACTAGAACTATAGGATGTGCTCTGCCGCTGCTCAGGTTCTCTGGCCAGGTTTCCCGGATGGGCAGGAACCGAGGCTGTGTATTTGCTTTCCTGCTGAAGTGAGGCGGTAGAATGAGCTGGTGGGGGCCCTTGACTGGAGACTCAAATCAGGCAGAACTGCCAAACAACCGTATTCCCTGGCCGGACAGGACCACAAGCAGAGCCACTGGCTGGGATCTCTGCACCGGCGCACGGCAAGTAGTAATGCGGTCTGTGGAGGTGTGAGCGCTGGCTGCTGCAAGCCTGGCGCCCTGTCTCCAATGGTGGAGCCCAGCAGGTTCCCCAAGTGATCTCTTTGAGGCGAGACCCGAACGCGTCTCCCTGGAAGCGCGTTCTGCGATACTAGGAAAGCTGGGTGTCCACTTTGGGTTCTCTTTTTCCCACTGGAGGAAACTGTAGGCGAGGGGCCCTCTTCAGGTAGTGCTGTGCCGGCCTGGAGGAGGGGCAACGTGGTCAGAGTGTAGCCACTCCTTCTGCCTTCTAATGTGGTCCTTCTCAGTCTCTGTGGTCCAGGGGGTGCTTCAGCGTCACCTCTACTTTCTGGGATTTTCTCAGTGGTGTCTTGTCTATGGACAGATGCTAATTGATCTTCTTGTGAGGGGGTACTGAAGTGGATTGAGGCATGTCTCCATCTTTTTTTTTTTTTTTCCGGTACGCGGGCCTCTCACTGCTGAGGCCTCTCCCGTTGCGGAGCACGGGCTCCGGACGCGCAGGCTCAGCGGCCATGGCTCATGGGCCCAGCCGCTCCGCGGCATGTGGGATCTTCCCGGACCGGGGCACGAACCCGTGTCCCCTGCATCGGCAGGCGGACTGTCAACCACTGCGCCACCATGGAAGCCCCATGTCTCCATCTTGATGATGTTATTTTGGGGAGGATGCTGCCACAGGCCCAGCTGGGGCACAGGTGGCAAGCTCTTGCTGGCCCAGAAAGCTAGGTTGGAGATGGCAGGATCTGCTAGTATTGGAGGGTCTAGTGCGGAGGCGGGGGTGGCGATGGCTGTGGCTCACTGCGGGGACGAGGACACTGGGGACGGTAGTTCTGGGGAGTGCTCATCAGTACAAGCCCTCCTGGAGCCCGCCATTTTCTCACCAAGACCTGGCCCTACCCAACAGCCTGTAGCCCCTCAGAGATTTAGAGACAGTAGGTCTGAGGTAGGGCCCAGGAATCTGAATCTAGAAGCACATATGATTCCGATGCCTGTGGCCTGAGGACCACACTTTGAAAAACACTTCCCCGCATCATGGATTCTTGAATCCCTTAGGCAACAAGTAAATCCTCTTTATCACCGAAGGACAAATAAGCAGGGGATGGTGAGTTCTGAATACTTCCTGAGATTTTCCCCTTCCCTTTGTCCCCGAATTCCTCTCTCTGCAGCAGCTTGCCTGTGCCGTGAGGTGGGCATGTGTGAAGTAGGCAGACACCTGCCAGCCAGCCTAGTGGGCGCAGTACAGCTCCCGGGAGTGACAGGGCACTTCTGAGTCAGCTGTCCTAACGAGCTTGCTTGTTGACTGACTGGAGGGGAGGAGCTCATTATTCACGTTTGGCCCAGAGCCTCCTCTTGTAGGATTGCAAATGAATGGAGGCCATATGGCTCCCACCACGTTCACCCCCATGGAAAAAAGTGGAACGATCATCAAAGCAACACTTTAGTTCACCCTTCTCATTGAAAAGGGTCAGATTAGCTGGAAGGAAGCTCATGAGGCTGTTTGGCACAGACTTTTCACACTTGATCTGTTCCTTTCTTCTTCCATCCATTATCCCTCCCCAGCCCACCTTGATCCCTTGAATAGGGACATTGTCTGCTCCAAGTCATCCAAAACAAAGCCTCTGTTCTTTTGAGCAATTTCTGCCTCCAGCCCCCTAGATACTTCGGAAATATAACCCCTAAGAAAACAACATGAGGTTAAGAATATCATGTCAGTATCCCTCTTCCTGTAAAAGGGCTGGCCTAATCCAGAAACTTCATTTCTTATATTATCCCTGCTTCAAACCCCCTACAGTACCTTTTTCTTAGAGCTCTTTATCTCTTGGTAGAACTCTAGAATAAAAACCCTAGAGCCAAAAATATCTATTTGGAGTTAAAAATTAAGTTGGAAGACAAGGTGGAATTTGTGGCTTTCTGGGTCAGTCCCAGCCAACACTCCAAGGAAAGGGAAGAGGCCTGGGGCAAAGGTCAGCTTTAGACACTTCAGGTTGATGGTTTCAACACAGACAGCCACCTTCTTTAACCATGAGCCCACTCTATACAGAAGTGCAAAGGGAGGCTCCTCCCCTACCCCAGAAAAGGGAGGTTCCCTTCATTCCTGCCCCCATTTCTGTAGACCACGGGTGCTGGAAGGGAGGGAAGCCTTAGCTCGTCTTTCTGCAGGCTTTGCTCCTGCTCCCCATCCATGGCATCCAGGACTCCTACTGGCCCCTGGACAGGCTCTGAGCTGACCTTGTATTGAGTCAAAAATGTCCGTTACACCTATGTGAGTCCCTTCATTGGGTCTTGAGAGGTGAATAATTTGCTAAGATAACACTGCTCAGGAGGGTGGCTCCCTTTTGATGTTACTCTAGAATGACTCCTATCAATAAGTTTGGGGTTTTTTTCTCTTTTCTCTTTTTATTTTTTTACATCTTTATTGGAGTATAATTGCTTTACAATGGTGTGTTAGTTTCTGCTTTATAACAAAGTGAATCAGTTATACATATACATATGTTCCCATATCTCTTCCCTCTTGCGTCTCCCTCCTTCCCACCCTCCCTATCCCACCCCTCCAGGCGGTCACAGCACCGAGCTGATCTCCCTGTGCTATGCAGCTGCTTCCCACTAGCTATCTATTTTACGTTTGGTAGTGTATATATGTCCATGCCACTCTCTCACTTTGTCACAGCTTACGCTTCCCCCTCCCCATATCCTCAAGTTCATTCTCTAGTAGGTCTGTGTCTTTATTCCTGTCTTACCCCTAGGTTCTTCATGACCATTTTTTTTTCTTAAATTCCATATATATGTGTTAGCATATGGTATTTGTCTTTCTCTTTCTGACTTACTTCACTCTGTATGACAGACTCTAGGTCTATCCACCTTATTACAAATAGCTCAATTTCGTTTCTTTTTATGGCTGAGTAATATTCCATTGTATATATGTGCCACGACCACGGTGCTCCCTTTTAACGTGGGGCATAAGTTTAGATGAGAGAGAAGATAGGATGGGGAGAAGAATGCTCATCTTCCTTTCTTTCCTTGAGGCTTTTTCTACCCATGTCTCCATCTTTCTGCCTTGCTGGATCTTTCTCTTTGCTTTTGCTACTCTGTAGCCCTGTTTAAACCAGGAGCTGGTTTTTTATTTGGCTGCGCCACTCGGCTTGTGAGATCTTAATTCCCCGACCAGGGATTGCACCCGGGCCACGGCAGTGAAAGCCCAGAATCCTAACCACTAGTTCACCAGGGAACTTCCTTAAACCAGGAGTTCTTAACCTATGGTTCATAGATCCCTTAAATATACAAGAATAAGTCTATTGTATGGGAAAAGGCCCATAGTTTTTCATATTGTCAAAGTGGACTGTAATGAGAAAAAACTTCAGAACGATTATTCTAGACTTTTTCTCCCTTTTCCTTTCTCTGACCCTCTTGCTGCCCCCTTAGAATTCTGGCTATTGTACTGTTAACACCCTTCCTCCCTGGCCAGTGTCTCTCCTGTCCCTTCTCTCATGCCTTCTCTCTTTCTCCATCTATCTTTGGTTTATTGCCCCATGCCATCTTTTTTTTTTTCTGAAAATTGGCCATAATACAAAAGTGAATACTAATAATTGTCACATATTGAACAGTGTTCAGTAAATAAAGGTTTAGTTTCCCTAGTTATGTTCCTAATTTTAAAAGCCACTGAGTTGGATCTTTCATATTTTTCTCTAAAAAACATTCAGGAGGGGTAGTTGTTGGCTACTTTTTTTTTTTAAGTTCTTTAAAAAAATTCTTTTATTTACTTTTGGCTGCGTTGGGTCTTCGCTGCTGCGCGCGGGCTTTCTCTAGTTGCGGCGAGAGGGGGCTACTCTTCACTGCAGCGCGCAGGCTTCTCATTGCGGTGGCTTCTCTTGTTGCGGAGTATGGGCTCTAGGCGCGCAGGCTTCAGTAGCTGTGGCTTGAGGGCTTTGTTGCTCCGAGGCACGTGGGATCCTCCCGGAACAGGCATTGAACCCGTGTCCCCTGCATTGGCAGGCGGACTCCCAACCACTGTGTCACCAGGGAAGACCCTGTTGGCTACTTTTTTGCTCAACTGTGACAATTTTACCCCCTATGAACCTTCAGCTGTGAATGAGAACGTAACTTCCTGCCCCGGGTATAATCAGATGTCGGGAGCACAGTCGCTCCCCCTATTGTCACAGTTTTACATTGCATGCTGCGGTAGGTGAGGAAGGTACGTCAAAAGGCAAGAAACCTAATAGAATTTGAATCCATGAACAAGATTGGTTTTCAGCAGCTTTCTGGTCTGTCTGAACAGGTGGCTACAGAGAGAAAGAGGCAGAGGAAGCAGGGAAGGGTCAGACTCTATGTCATCTGAGCAATACGAGACTCTCCTCAACCATTGGATAGAGCAGATCTTTGATCTTCAATAGTACAGACTGCAATCCCACCTTTAATCGTGAGCCCACACTATACAGAAGTGCAAAGGGAGGTTCCTCCCTCCCCAGAAAAGGGAGGTTCCCTTCATTCCTGCTCCCATTTCTGTAGCCCACGGGTGCTGGAAGGGAGGGAAGCCTTAGCTCGTCTTTCTGCAGTCTTTGCTGTCCCTGGACAGCTTTGAGCTGACCTTGTATTGATTCAAAAATGTCCGCTTTCACCTCTACGAGTCCCTTCCTCGTACCTTCAGAGATGAATGATTTGCTGAGGAAACACTGCTCAGGAGGGTGGCTCCCTTTTGATGCTGGTCTCTAGGGAAGCATTTTCCCTACTTCACCTTTAGCAATTGGCAACATGCTACCTTGACATTCAGAGACTGAGTGACAGCCCAGGTAGGGCACCTCTCATTTGTTTGTCTGAGGCCCATCTTTATGGGTAGATAGGTTTTCCCTGCATTAACACATGTTTTCTCCTCCAATTCTCTGCCCCAAACACTCTCCCCGTTCCTCCACCCTAAGTCACATCCACCGTCCTTGGGTTTCTCTGAACCTTCCCGTCTTCCCTACATCGCTCCCAGCCTCTCTATCCCACAGACACTCTTCGCCCCTCACATGTTTCATCCAGCCTCCGTCCCAGCCCTCCGCTCCTCTCCCCAGATTGGAGGTCCCAAGTCTGCTGACCGCAGTCTGCCCTTCTCTTCTCCCGGCCTCTTCCTCCCACCTTCCCTCAGCCTGGCTCTAACGTCTCTCCTCTTGGGTTCTCTCTGGGGTATGAAACTGCTCCTGAGAACTTGGGATTTGGGATCTTTGGTCTAAAAATCCTGGCATAACCCTGCCCTTAAGATCCAAGTCACTGGGACTTCCCTGGTGGTGCAGTGGTTGAGAATCCGCCTGCTAATGCAGGGGACACATGTTCGAGCCCTGGTCCGGGAAGATCCCACATGCCGCAGAGCAACTAAGCCCGTGCACCACAACTACTGAGCCTGCATTCTAGAGCCCGCGAGCCACAACTACTGAGCCCATGTGCCACAACTACTGAAGCCTGTGCGCCTAGAGCCTATGCTCCACAACAACAGAAGCCACCGCGCTGAGAAGCCCGTGCACCGCAACGAAGAGTAGCCCCCACAACTAGAGAAAGCCCGCGCACAGCAACGAAGACCCAATGCAGCCAAAAATAAATAAAAATTTTAAAAAAGATCCAAGTCGCATTGGTTTGAATGCCTACTGCAAAGCTAGGGGGAGTCCAGACGTTTGCCTGCATTTCTGTGATTTCCTGACTCTGAGCCCTGCCTCCACCATTCGTGTAGCTTATGGGTCTCATCCTCACCCCATAAGCGCTGTCTGTGTTCTGTACTATGTCTACCCAGAAATGACATTGAGCCTCACCTCCAATCCCACCTAAAACTGACGTACAGGAGGCATCTGTGTGAGGAACAGACTTAATTGAATGTTCAGGAGTAGGGAGTGGTCACCATGCTCCAAGGCAAACAGCTTCAAAATGGCCATCGGAAATTTCTGGGTTTGAGAGAGGATGGGTGGTTGCCAGGGGTAGGGAGAAGATGGGTGAAGGTGGCCGAAGGGCACAAACTTCCGGTTATAAGATGAAGAATATCAGCATGGTGACTGTACTTAATGATAGTGTATGTGTATTTGAAAGTTGCTAAGAGTAGATCTTAAAAGTTCTCACCACATACACACAAAAAGGTAACTGTGAGGTGAAGGATGTGCTAACTAACCTTATTGTGGTGATCATTTCACAGTATACACATATGTCACATCATCATGGCAGACACCTTAAACTTCACGTTATATATCAATTATATCTCAGTAAAGCTGGAAAGAAAAAAAATCTGTTGTTAAAAGTTCCTTAGCCAGGTTGTCTGCCAGTGACTCTTGGTCATTTTTTCCCCTCATTGTTCTGGTCTCACGACATCTTCATAGCTCTTTTCACTTCCCTTTCTTCTCTCTCTCCCCCACATGCTTTTTCCCAGTTACCGGTGGGAACTACACATTTATTCTTCTCTATTTGACAGAGTAGGTCAGCATCCTAGCCCACTGTTTTTCAATCTATGTCAAAACCCATTCATGGTAATAGAATCAATACAGAGGGTCACCACCAGGCTTTCTTTGAAATGAAATAGAATAGAAAATATGAATGTGTGCACGGTAAGAATAAATACTGTTTTGTGGAATGTTTCAATCATAATATAAATAATAAGGGTTGTCATTTTTTTAAAAAAAGAAAAGAAAGTCTGTAATACACTTTCTGGATCTAATGGGTAAACTTAGCCCTGGGCCCCCCTTTGCGTGACCAAAACCATCAAAGAGCTCAGCAGAATAAAAGGACCTGTCTTTGAACATGACACACTGTTCCTGAAGGCTGTGTGTAAGATGATTTTATTTTATTTATTTATTTTAATTTAATTTAATTTTTAAAATTTTACTGCAGTATAGTTGATTTACAATGTTGTGTTAATTTCTTTTGTACAGCAAAGTGACTCAGTTATATGTACATATATATATGTTCTTTTTCATATTCTTCTCCATTATGGCTTATCACAGCATATTCCCTATGCTATACAATAGCACCTTGTTGTTTATCTGTCCTATATATAATAGTTTGCATGTAAGATGATTTTAAAATACACCCTACACAGGACTTTTCCGAAGTAGTGACTGCTCAGCCGGTTTCTGAATATGATTGTCATAATGCAGAACACTTTGGCTGCTACCTATTTTAGCAACTGATTTGATGCTGCTGTTTGACTTAGGAACTTCGTGACATAATTGTTTCATTCAGTAGTGTCCAAATGTAAAATTGTTGTTTGCTGTTTGTTTTGTTCCTATGTCATGTACAAAATTGACATCCATCCGGAGATGGGAGATGGACGGCATCCACGGGAGTCTCAGGGAACGAGGGAGGATATGTTTCTGAAGGTGAAAAACAACGATGGCATTAGAGGCCAAATCAAAATGCTCCTACATCAAAGCAGCTGCACCAAACTCTCACAAACCTAATAACATATGCAGTTACCAAGAGGCGGGGGGGCGTGAACCAAATCGGCCCTGCCCATATGGGGGCGGTTTATCTTGATTGCAGGCCAAGTAGGAGGAGGAAATGAACTTACCAACTCACCATTTTTTTTTTTTTTTTGGCTGCGTTGGGTCTTCGTTGCTGTTGAGGTCTGCGGGCTTTCTCTAGTTGCGACGAGCGGGGGCTACTCTTAGTTGCGGTGCGTGGGCTTCTCATTGCAGTGGCTTCTCTTGTTGCAGAGCACAGGCTCTAGGCGCACGGGCTTCAGTAGTTGTGGTACGCGGGCTCAGTAGTTGTGGCCCACAGGCTCAATTGCTCCACAGCATGTGGGATCTTCCCAGACCAGGGCTCGAACCCTTGTCCCCTGCATTGGCAGGCGGATTTTCTTAACCACTGCGCCACCGGGGAAGTCCCCACCTTTTTTTAAGGGCTGTGGGATGAGGTGGAGTGGGATGGGAGTGGAAAGGAACCAACATTTACTGAGCACCTACTATATGCCAGCTACTGCCGCTCATTTAACCCTCAAAAAAGCCCTGGGTGGTAGGTATTATCACCCCTAATTTTCAAGATTCAGGAGCTGAGAATCAGGTTAAATGGCATGCGTTTTCCATGTTCCTACCGTGGATTTTCTAAAGGGTCCCTCAATAACTCCTTGCAGAGCTGAGCCAAAGGTGGGTCCAGTTATAGTTGCCCAGACGGCCATCTCTAAAGAGTGCCCATACCTTGCTGGAAATGTAGTGAGGTGGAGAATGCTTTATTTCCAGCACTTTCTCTTGGGGAGAGTAGAGTAAGAAGCTTTAAGAAATAGTCGATGGGCTTCTGGGGATGGGGTGGAGTTATAACCCCTGGCTCCTAGTTGGCCTTCTGGAGTGTGGAGGAGGCTCTGGCTAACTCAGGGTTCTGGTTTGCCGAGGTGGTGTGCAAGGTGAGAGAGAGCTGAGTGCCTTGGGACCGTGGGGGAAAGGCGGAGCGGCTGCCCCCAGAGGGCGCCTTTCCCTCCTACCCGGCACCGCAAAGTGTCCACACCCACCGTGCAGCTCTTGTCCCCCTTCCCAATACTGAGCAGGCAGCTAAAGACGACTGCGGGTTGAAAGGCGAGGCTAATGGTTGGTCCAGCCCTGGCTCCATCTGTGTCTTCCCCGCCTGGCCTCCAGCCACATCCGTTTCATTTCTCCAGTCTTCTCCTTTCTCCCCACTCTCCACCCTCCATGCACACCCTCTCCCACTCTTTTCTCGGAGGATCATAAGGCAGCAATGAAGCAAATCTCCCCTGCTTTTCCACCGCGAGGCGCTTTGTCAATTATCGTGTCTATAAACTGAGGTCATGTAGAAATTCTATGTGACTTCCACTTTGAGTAAATATTTTCGGTCCTTAATAACAATGTTGCTGGAAATTGTTTTCCTCAGGGGAAAACAGCAAGCCCCTCATACTACAATTCCAACAGGCTTTGTTTTTTTTTAACTTTTAGAGTAACAGCTACTTTATTTTTATCTATTTATTTATTATTTTTGGCTGCGTTGGGTCTTTGCTGCGTGGGCTTTCTTTAGTTGCGGCGAGCAGGGGCTACTCTTGTTGCAGAGCACGGGCTGTAGGCGTGCGGGCTTCAGTCGTTGTGGCGTGTGCGCTCAGTAGTTGTGACTTGCAAGCTCTAGAGCGCAGGCTCAGTAGTTGAGCTGCACGGGCTTAGTTCCTCCGCGGCATGTGGGATCTTCCTGGACCAAGGCTTGAACCCATGTCCCCTGCATTGGCAGGGGGATGCTTAACCACTGCGCCACCAGGGAATTCCATGAAAACTACTTTAAAAAGCAGATTTCTATGTGATCATGTACACGTGTGTCTAAGTTAACAGGAAAGATGTTTCATAAAACAAAATCTAGGCTTTTCCAAATTCCTTTTTAAAATGAAATAATCCGTAATGCTGTAGAAAATTGTTAGATCTTCTAAAAAAAAAGAAAAGAAAATTGTTAGATCTTTCTCCCACATTATAGAGGAAAGACATTAGTGGGAAGATTGGGAAGAGAGAGGGAATCATACAGAGGGATGGGGTAGAAAAAGAAGTAGGGGGCTTCCTTGGTGGCACAGTGGTTAAGAATCCGCCTGCCAGGGCAGGGGACACGGGTTCGAACCCTGATCCGCGAAGATCCCACATGCTGCAGAGCAACTAAGCCCGTGTGCCACAGCTACTAAGCTTGAGTGCCACAACTACTGAAGCCGGCGTGCCTAGAGCCTGTGCTGCACAACAAGAGAATCCACTGCAATGAGAAGCCCACGTACCGCAACTAACACCAGCCCCTGCTCATTGCAACTAGAGAAAACCGCACGCAGCAACGAAGACCCAATACAGCCAAAAATAAATAATAAATAAAATAAATAAAATTTTTTTAAAAAAAGAAAAAGAAGTAGGAAGATAAAGAAGACATAGTGGGAGGAGGGCACGGAGAATGATGTGATGAAAAGGATGAAATAGGTGATGAAGAGGAAAGGGAAAGAAGAGAGGCGCGATGGGTCCTGTACCACGTGTCCAGAGTGAATTAAACGGGCAGAAATTAAAGCCCGGGTGTTAGCACTTTGAGCTTTCCTTGACTATGAGGTGGAGCGTGAGGGTAAAATTCTGGGAAAAGAGTCATAGAGAAACTGCTAATTCCACCATCTTTCTCGGGGCATATGCTCATCTTCTATATCCACAGCTGAGGAAACTGCAGAAGGAAGGTCCAGATCTGTTCCCCTCACAAGGTGTGTATGCTTCCATCTGCCAGGCTGTCTGCTTGCTTTGCACATCTCTCTCACATCATATGCCAACAGCACCCGTCGTATGCCATCCTGGCACAAACACAAGAGGATGCAGCTAAATTAAAATGTGGGGGAGAGGGATAGAGCACAGCTTGTTTTCTGTTCTGAAATTTGTGGTAATTCACAGGTTACTTTATTGTTTTTTTATTTTAATATATTTTCGTACTTTTTAAGTGAGGTATAACTTATATAGAGTAAATTGCATTAATCAGGACAACTTTTTACATGTATTGGGTTGGCCAAAAAGTTTGTTTGGGTTTTTCCATATCTTACAGATAAACCTGAACAAACTTTTTGGCTGACCCAGTATGTTAGGATTAGGTAAGCACAAACCAGATTAAGATATAGGATGTTTCTGGACTCCAGTAGGATCCCCTATGCCCCCTCCTAGTCAGCATACCCCCAAAGGTAAGCACTTTTCCCGTCCCTATCACGGTACATTAGCTTTGTCTGTTTGATGTGTACATATGGAGAGACAGATGATAGATAGATAGATAATGGATAGATAGATAGATATTTGTGTGTTTGGCTTCTTTCTTTCATCATCGTCTTTGAGATTTATCCACGTATGGTGTTGTATATAGCAATAATTCATTCTTTTTCTTTGCTGTGAGTCATTTCACTGTGTGAATATATCACAATTTATCCATTTTGCTGTTGATGGGCATTTAGTTATTTCTAACTTTTGAAGAAAGCTGCTGTGAACGTCCTTATATATGTCTTTTGTGGCCATAGACACTCATGTCCCTGCTGTAAACCCAAGGGTGGGATTACTGAGTCAGAAGGATAACATATCCGTTAGCAAAGCATCTAGCTTTAACAGGTACCGAACGTTGGTTACTTTAACCAAAGTGCTTGAAAAGAGAAGAATCCTCCATGGAGATTTGTATCTGTGGTTTTCAGAAGACCCAGTAAGTCGCCAGAGAGTGAGAAGCAGCGAGGGATGTAAGGAGTAAACTGACAGGAAATTGTAAAAGAAAAGAAACAGAGAAGGGAAGAAAAGAGAGGGAAGAGACGGGGCTCCAGCTTGAGGAATGAACTTGGCCATGGGATGTCAAGGTCAAGACGAGTAAGGGTGGCAGAGAGAACACTAGCTGTTTTGGGGTGGCTCTTCAGCATTGAATATTCTTTTGCTGATCACAAAAGAGAAACAAATGGAGAGGACAAAGCTTTTAAAACAGATTAAAATTGTTCAGAATGATGTCATTTGCCTGTAAAGACGAGTGAATTCATTTTCCTGAAGACAAAATCAAAAATAAATACCCCTGGAGTCCCATTGTGTGGCTGTCCGCTGGGTGTGATGGGGGCCTTGGTCATGTAGATCAAATTTGACATCCGTGACAGTCACAGACCATGAATTGTCTGTGTCTTATTTACTGAAAAATGTGTTTCTGAAAACAGTTTAACTTCATTATTTTAGAGATTGCATCGTAGAACAACTTTAGAAGCACATATGCAAGTAAAATCAGACATTTTCTTCATTAACCTAAAATTTTCATCTATTAACTCTGTTAACTCACTCCTGTCTTAGCAGTTAATCTTCACCCGTCAGGATGACTCGGCATCACATGTCGCATATATTGGGGGTGCCTGTTTGGGGAGGTCTCTTCCTCTTTTCTGGGTCACTCGAGCAAAGCACAGCAAAGCTTGGGTTTGTGCTGGGAGGTGAGAAGGTAGCTGTGAATATATGAAAATGCTGTCGGAAGTTTAAGAGCCACACCCCGCCCCTCCCCCACCCCCCCTCACTCTTCAGAGCCATAAATTGGTTTAGCCACCTGGGTAGGAGTCACACTGCCCTCTCTTATTTCCTTTGTTCATTTCACTCATTTATCGAACACTGCCTCTGTATAAATAACTGTGATCCTTGCTAAGAGGAGATTTAAAAAATGAATGACATAATTCTTCTTTCAGGGAACTTATAATCTTCTAGGATAACTCTAGGTGTAAAAAGTAATTATAAGATAAAATAAGTAATCTAATGGATTTATGTACAAAAGGGTAATGGAATCTGGGAAAGCCTTGGCTCACCTCAACTGCAGGAGGTCACGGAGTTTCTGAGAAGCGGTAGCACTGTAGCTGTGCCTTAAAGATGAAGAAGTAGGATTTCAGGAGGTGGGGGATGGGAAGGAGCCAGAGGAAAGGCAAAAGATATGAAAGTGCATGGCATGAGGTGAAAATAAGGAAATTTCACATTTGCTTTAAGAAACTGGTTCTTCTTAACAACATCTGAGCCCTGGCTTGAGATAACCTCTCCCTTCCAAAATGCCTCCCATGAAAGAGGCTGTAGGACTTACATAGCAGAGCATTTGTAACAAAATTCATCTGTCTGAAAACAAACATTTGGGCTGGTCTCATTACAGAAACACATAGAACTCTATTTCCAGAGGTCTCCTGGTGGAGAGGCCTTTAGATGTCCAGACAGTTGGGATCCTCTAGAAAAGAGTTCAGGGTTTTGTGCTGAACTTGCCCACGCTCTTCTCATTTCCATCAACCTGGTGGGCTTCTGAACATCACCAGATTTCTGTGAGACAGTCTTGGGATTCAGTTAAAATGAACACTCCCCCCAAGATAAGGCTCTTTAGTTCACTTTTGGTGGTTTGGAGTTCTTTCCTTTTTCTATTTTCTATTCAAACAATAAGTATTTGTTGCGTGCCTTCCCTGTGTCAGAACAGGAAACAGCGTGGATTGAAAGATTCCTGCTATCTCACAGAGTGAGACAGACAGTAACTAAAGAAATAAACAAGAAAACTATCAGCAAGTGATATGAGCTACGCAGAGAAATAAAATAGGGTGCCAGGGTAGTGAGTGAATGGGTGGCTTCTGGCACAGATCGTCTGAGGTGGTGACATCATGCTGAGTTCTAGAGGAGACCACCAGGCAAAGGTATGAGGGAAACACATTCCAGGCAGAGGCACGGCTGGTGCAAAGGCCTTAGCACAGGACCAAGCTTGGCACATTTGAGGAACAGAGACAAGACCAACTTGTCCTGAGCCCAGTGACTGAACAGAGAGAGCAGGCATGAGATGAGTTAGAAAGGCAGTAGGGGGCGGGGGTAGGTCATTGAGGATTTTGTGACTTAGAAGAAGGAATTTGGAATTTTTTTCCAAATGCAGTGGGAAATCATTGGAAAGCTTTAAGCTTTGGGATAATTTGATCTGGTCTATATTTTTAGAAGGTCACTCCAGTGGGTTTATGAAGAGGGGGCAAGTCTGGAATCAGGGAGATCGGTTGGGTGGATACTGCAATGCTAAAACAAAAACTGATGGTGGCCTGGACTTGATGGTGGTGGAGTCAGAGCAGAAGAAACGGTGAGAAGAGAATGGATTCGGGTGCATTGTGAACGAAGGTTCTACGGCGCTGAGGAAGATGAAAGTAAGAGACCCAGGAACATCCCTAGATTTTTGGCTTAAGCAACTGAGTGGATTGTGTTGCCTTTTTCTGAGACAGGGATGGTTGACAGAGGAGCTGGTTTGAATGGGGGAGGGTAGAATCAAGAGTTTTCTTTTGAGCAAGCTCATTCTAATGCCTGTGAAACCATTCAAGTGTTCATCTAGAGTTCTGGGCAGAGGTCAGGGCTGAAAATGTAGATCTGGGGAGCCATGAGGCTATAGGAAGAATCCCCTAGTGCTCTTTGTTAAGTTGCTATTGCGTTTGTCTTCCTGTGCCAACATTCTCTTCTCTTTCCACATCCCTAGAACCTCACTCTCCCAAGACCATGCAGCCTCCTTTTCTTGGCCTACTGGCTCTTTCTCTTTGTATGTATGAGGATCTGGGCTGACCAAAGTCCTTACTGACCCCGATCATTTTTCCATTTAGAATAGGACCACCTTTCCATCTATTCCCATCACCCTCTACGGATGGTCATACAGTCATACACACACACACACACACACACACACACACACTTCTGGTTTTTGCAGCAAATACAGATGTAAATACAGATTAAGAAACGCTCATTGAATTGAGCAGTTGGGAAGGCTTCAAAAATATCAGATAATATCAATTTTTAATGACCTTTTTTTTTTGTGTGGTACGCGGGCCTCTCACCGTTGTGGCCTCTCCCGTTGCGGAGCGCAGGCTCCGGATGCACAGGCTCAGCAGCCATGGCTCACGGGCCCAGCTGCTCCGCGGCATGTGGGATCTTCCCGGACCGGGGCACGAACCTGTGTCTCCTGCATCGGCAGGCGGACTCTCAACCACTGCGCCACCAGGGAAGCCCTTTAATGACCTTTGCCCTATTTCTCAGATGGAAAAATTGAACTGCAGGTGGATCTAGGTTTTCATGTATAGCTTATCAGGGGCAGAGGCAGAAGCTAAGCCCCATTCAGTATCTCTGCTCTGGAGCAGAGCTACAGAGCCAGTGGAACACACCCAGGGATCCCGTTCATCCCCATCTCGACCTGATACCTGCAAATACTCTACCTGTTGCTGTCATTTGGACCAGAGGAAAGAGGAATGAACTGTGATTCCAGAGCCCAGGCATTGAGTTCTGGCTCTGACCCTGGGAACCAAAAGAAAGGAAAATAATTATTGAGGACTTTTATGTGGCAAAAACTATGCCAGTGCTCTGCAGGTTTCTTTCTTAATTTTCACACCAATCCTGTGAAATGATTCCTGTTATGCCCATTTTACAGTTGAAGAAACAGCGGCTCAGATGGGTGCAATGACTTCGCATTTGGGAATCACACCCAGATCTCTTGGAGGCTATTGTCCTATATTGCTTCTCCTTGTCATGTGTCCAAGGGCCAGACTTTTAACCTCTCTTGACTGGGGTTTCTTCATTTATTAAATGGGACATTAAATTTTTAATTTATATGGTCTCATCCAGCTGTAATATTCTGGATTTTAAATGCATTTCAGTGTTTACTTTTTCAGTTTTCTCAGCAAGAGTTTTGAATCATACCATAACTGAAATGCTTTAGCCAGAGTATGATTTCCACCCTTTCACTGCAAGAGAGGGTAATTGACCTCGCCTTTGGAGCGGATTTGTTACCCTGACACCCAGGAGTGAAAGGCCACTTAGACACAGAAAGGATACTGACATAGCTTCTTTGTTGCCCTTGTTTACAGCTCTTGGTTTCTTCCTTTCTTTCTTTATGTCTGGAAAATACTTCTCATTTTCTAAATCCTTGTGCTTTGAAGACCAAGATTGCCAGAGAAATGTCAAAGGAGACACGGGGTTAAATACAGAATTGATTCTGTTCGCTCCTAGCTGCAGAAGCCCCAGACACACTGTCACCCCAGACCTTGTCTTCATTGTGAGAGCAGAGGCTTGGCATTCTGGGATCATCACTTCCTTTGCCAACAGCAAAGGGCAAAGGGCTCTTCCTTAATTGCTGTTTGACTGTCTAGGTCCAGAGGAGCATTCTGATGGGAGAAAGAAAAGGCATCACCAGTCTGGCAAAGTTTGATGTTTTGGTCAAAACCTATCTTCATTGCAAAAGTTATCTTGGCATTTTAATCTCATCCCTTTTGATGGTTGTCCACTTATAACATGTTTTAAAATTCTAGCAAGGCGAGTGTTCTCTTTCTTAGTGTTCTTGACGATAATTTATTCATTTAAAAATTGTTATTATCTTATTAATTTTGTATAAATGCTATTATCATGAATCGGTGTTGAATTTTGTCAAGTACTTTTGCTGCATCTATTGATATGATTATATGATTTTTCTTTTCTAGCCTGATATGCTGGGTTCCATTAATTGATTTTTTTTTTTAAGATTTAATTGTATTTATTTTTGGCTGCGTTGGGTCTTCGTTGCTGCACGCGAGCTTTCTCTAGTTGCAGCGAGTGGGGGCTACTCTTCGTTGCGGTGTGCAGGCTTCTCATTGCGGTGGCTTCTCTTGTTGTGGAGCACGGGCTCTAGGCACGCGGGCTTCAGTAGTTATGCCTCGCGGGCTCTAGAGCACAGGTTCAGTAGTTGTGGCGCACGGGCTTAATTGCTCTGAGGAGAGTGGGATCATCCCGGACAAGGGATTGAACCCGTGTCCCCTGCATTGGCAGGCGGATTCTTATCCACTGTGCCACCAGGGAAGTCCCTCATTAATTGATTTTTAAATGTTGAACTAGTCTTGCATACCCAGGATAAATTCCACCTGGTCATGGTATAAAATTCTTTTTATATAATGTTGGATTCAATTTGCTTATAATTTGTTAAGGGTCTTTGCACCTATGTTCATGAGAGATATTAGTTTGTAGTTTTCTTTTCTTGTAATGTCTTTGTCTGGTTTTGCTATTAAGATAATGCTGTCATCATAGAATGAGTTAAGAAATGTTCCCTGTGCCTCTATTTTCTGGAAGAGATGGTAGGGAATCGACATAATTTCTTCCTTAAATGTTTGTTAAAAGTCATCGGTGAAACCATCTGGACCTGGTGCTTTCAGTTTTAGAAGTTTATTAATAATCAATCCACTCTCTTTAATAGAGCAAAGCCTATTCAGATTATATATTTCTCTTTGTGTGAGTTTTGGTAGAAGAGAGTTTGGAAAAATCCCTGCATCTTCAAGGAATTGACCCATTTCATCTAAGTTATCGAATTTGTAGGCATAGATTTGTTCATAATATTACTTTATTATCCTTTTAATGTCCATGGGATCTGTTATGAAAGCCTCTCTTTCATTTCTGATGTTAGTCATTTGTATTTTCTCTCTTTTCCTCTTGATTAGCTTGGCCAGAGGTTTATCCATTTTATTGATCTTTTCAAAGAATCAGCTTTTGGTTTTGCTGATTTTCTCTATTGATTTCTTGTTTTCGATTTCATTAGTTTCTATTCTAATGTCTGTTATTTCTTTTCTTCTGCTTACTTTGGATCTAATTTGATCTTCTTTAGGAGTTTCCTATAGTATAAGCTTAGATTATTGGTTTTAGATGTTTCTTCTTTTGTAATAAATGTATTCAATGCTATAAATTTCCCTTTAGGCACTGCTTTCACTGTATCTGACAAATTTTGATAGTTGTACTTTCATTTAGTTTATATTTTTAAAAACTTCTCTTGAGGCTTCTTTGACCATGTGTTATTTTGAAGTGTGTTGTTTAAACTCCAAATATTTTAGAATTTTTCGATGAGCTTTTTGTTATTGATTTCTAGTTTAATTCCACTGTGGTTTGAGGGCATACTTTGTATGTAGTTTTTTTTTTTTAATTTGTTGCGGTGTGACATGGAAGCAACCTAAGTTCCATCAACAGATGAATGGATAAAGAAGATGTGGTATATATACACAATGGAATATTACTCAGCCATAAACAAGAATAAAATAATGCCATTTGCAACAACACGGACAGACCTAGAGATTATCATACTAAGTGAAGTAAGTCAGAAAGAGAAAGACAAATATAATACGATACTGCTTATATATGGACTCTAAAAAAATGATACCAATGAACTTATTTACAAAACAGAAATAGACTCACAGACATGGAAAACAATCCTATGGTACCAAAGGGGAAAAGAGGAGGAGGGATAAATTAGGAGTTTGGAATGAACATATACAAACTACTGTATATAAAATAGATAACCAACAAGGACCTACTGTATAGCACAGGGAACTATACTCAATACCTTGTAAAAACCTATAATGGAAAAAGAATCTAAAAAAGAATATATATATGTATATATAAAAAGAATATATATAGGTATATATATGTGTATATGTATAGAACCGAATCACTTTGTTGTGTACCTGAAACTAACACAACATTGTAAATCAACTATATTTCAATTTTAAAAAAAGGAAAAAAATTTGTTAAGGTGTGTTTATGGCCCAGAATGTGGTCTGTCTTGGTGAATGTTCCATGTGCACTTGAGAAGAATGGGTATTCTGTTGTTGTTAAGTGAACTGACAGTAGATGTCAATTATATCCAGTTGATTGGTGGTGTTGAGTTCAACTATATCCTTACTGATTTTCTGCCTGCTGGATCTGTCCATTTCTGATAGAGGGCTGTTGAAGTGTCCAACTATAATAGTGGATTCATCTATTTCTCCTTGCAATTCTATCAGTTTTTGCCTCATGTATTTTGATGCTCTGTTGTTAGGTGCATACATGTTAGGTATTATTATGTCTTCTTGAAGAATTGACCCCTTTATCACTAGATAATGCCCTTCTTTATCCCTGGTAATTTTCCTTGCTCTGAAGCCCACTTTGTCTGAAAGTAATAGGTACTCTAGTGTTCTTTTGATTGGTGTTAGTGTGGTATATCTTCATTTCTTGGATTAAAAAAGAAATTATATCCAATCTATCACTGATGAAATTATTACTTTGAAAAATGTGACTACTCTTGCAAAAGGTATAGTAGGCTATTTTCAGTCATTCATACCTTAGTATGAATTAGTATATAAGATCCTTTCAATAAACAGGTCAAGATAATTTTATGTGGAAGGAAATGGGGAAGCTGTAAGAGATGAAGAGTCAGTAATGGAGACAGCGAGATGGAAGCCCCACAGAGAGAGAGATAGTCAGATGTAAAAGGCAAATCTTGTGCTCCTTAAGATTTTTGCACAAGGCTGATATTGCTTGAATGCTTAGGAGCTTTCCTTTCTAAGTGAATTCATTAGCAGTTGTGTACTGAGTGTGGACTTGGATATAGGGCAGGAGCTAGGAACACACGAAGGCTCCCAGGAGCACACTGGTGACCACAGTACCTAGTGGCTCTGCATAGGCTGTCTTAGAACTTGCTGTGGTTTCTGTCTCCAGGCTTAGGAAATGGAAGGGAAACAATATTGATTTACAGGCCTTATTCCCCAAGGTTCTTTTTGCTTCCTTCTTTTAGCCACGTCCTCTTTTATCATCTCAAGCCCTTTTTACTCAGACTACATCAAGGTAACCTAGTGTTCCCGGTTATGCTTAACTCCAGGAAGCAGGATGTTCTTTCAAAGCCCACTTCCTGTCAGAGTGTCTCAGTCTTGAGAGGATCTGTCCAGGTAGGACCGGCCTTTCAGCCAAGCTGAGTATGTGGTGTGTGTGATGGTGTGATTTGAGGAGTGCCTGCAGCGTTGTGACATCCGAAAAATTTCTTTCCCACTCATGCCTAAAATTCTACCCTTAATGATTCATACCAGTTATCAACACGTGGTGCCTGGAAGGGAAAGACACAAAAAGAAGATGCTGGCTGTTTACTTCCTCATTTTGCCTGGCAGTGGCCCATGTTTAGGGTCATAAAGCGACTTCTTTTTTTTTTTTTTAATTTTTATTGGAGTATAATTGATTTACAATGTTGTGTTAGTTTCTGCTGTACAGCAAAGTGAATCAGTTATACATACACATATATCAACTCCTTTTTTAAGACTCTTTCCCCATATAGGTCATTAGAGAGCATTGAGTAGAGTTCCCTGTGCTATACAGTAGGTCCTTATTAATTATCTATTTTATATTATTTTTTTAACATCTTTATTGGAGTATAATTGCTTTACAATGTTGTGTTAGTTTCTGATATATAACAAAGTGAATCAGCTATACATATATCCCCATATCCCCTCCCTCTTGCATCTCCCTCCTACCCTCCCTATCCCACCCCTCTAGGTGGTCACAAAGCACCGAGCTGATCTCCCTGTGCTATGCAGCTGCTTCCCACTAGCTATCTGTTTTACATTTGGTAGTGTATATATGTTCATGCCACTCTCTCTCTTCGTCCCAGCTTACCCTTCCCTCTCCCTGTGTCCTCAAGTCCATTCTCTACGTCTGCGTCTTTACTCTTGTCCTGCCCCTAGGTTCATCAGAACCATTTTTTTTTCTTTTTTAGATTCCATACATATGTGTAAGCATACAGTATTTGTTTTTCTCTTTCTGACTTACTTCACTCTGTGTGCACTTCCTCCTGCTGTGTTTGGTCTCCTCACCCGATCCCCAGCCCCGCTGCCCTGGAGGCTGTGTGTGGTGCCCGATTCTCACTGGGCCTCCCCACTGCCCGTGGCTCCCTGCTAGCACGGCTGCCCAGCTGGAGGCTCTGCTCCACACCCACAAGAGCTGCCTTTCTCTCTACTCCTCACTGGGATGCTCCCAGAAACGGCTCCCTGGCCACCTCCTGGCTTTGAGACTCTGAAGCCAATTACCAGGGCTTGGTGGCATGCTGGCATTCCAACTCTGTGTTCAGAGACCTTATGTTGGTGGCTTGAAATCAGCCACGGTGGAAGTATTTATGATGCTGAAAACTCGGCCTGTCTGGGCCACAGCCAAATCGAATCTCAGAGACAGAGTTTTTGGTGAAGTAGAAAAGAATAACTTTATTGCTTTGCCAGGCAGAGGGGGACACAGCAGGCTTGTGCCCTGAAAAACTGTGTGTCCAAACGCAGGAGGATTTGGTGAGGAGTTTTATAGCTATAGTTCAGGGGCAGGGTTGCTGATAAGGATCAGGCAGGGCCTGCATTACTTTAATCTGGCCTCAGGTGGTCTCCTGATGAGCTTTTTGTTCTCAAGCTTTTGTTTCTGTGACCTTCTCTCTGGAATGAAGAATGCTTCAAGTAGTAAACATCTTCCATTTGGTGGGGGTTTTAGTTCTGCAGATGAGCTCAAAGATATTGTTATGTGTATCCCTTGAGGCAGAAGGAGGACCCTGTCCCAAGGCTACACTATTGTTTCTTGACTGTTCCTCCCTTGTCTCTGCATCCCCTCCCTTCCCTGATTAGCAACTGTTTGAACCTGCCCTTTGGAACTCAGGGAAGGTCTTGGAGGCTGAATGAAGCCTATTCCCTACAAATAAGAAATGGGGGACACAGAAAGGCTTCCATGCCCAGGAGCCCCACAGGGTTCTGCTCAGTTTTATTTACACCACAGAAATCTGCAAACACCAGGAATGAGAGCTTTTCTTGCTGGAGAGCCAGTTATTTTTATCAGTACACCTCTAATTGGGCTTCTGGTTCTTTCAGAAGAATTCACAAACAAACAAACGAATCTGGAAGTATTAGGCAGGACTTCCTTCTCTCAAGAGATCTTCTGGGTCCCCATCACCTCAGAAGGCAGGGCTCAGGGATGATTTAAAGCTTCTCTTCCCACCCATGTGGTGAGGTTACTTGGGAGAGGCTGGCTCGGCTCAGGAAGACTGGACTCCACCTTCGCAGGGCACCCTCCCCAAGCTGAGGCTCTTATCGGCTTCTTGAACTAAAGCTGAGTTCTTCACAGGAGGGTGTCTGTGTGTGCTCTCCAATGACAGGATCCTGCTTCCTATAATTCTCCACCCATGGCCTCTCTGCCTTGTTCTTGAGGCTCAAATGTAAGAGATGCCGCCCTTCTTCTGGGCACTTGGACACACCCTTCTCCAAGCCCTTCCTGCAGGAGGCCAGACACATCAGATCTACTATCTGTGAAGCTAGAGGCTACCTTATTCCATTAACATCTCTGGTTCCACTGGAAAGGCCTGAAATGTGTTAGAGGACAGAAAGAAGAATGTTGTCATCAGTTTGGTTTTACTCTAAGTTGTCATGGTTTTGATACATTTGAGACTGCATACATTATTACTATTATTTTTGTCATTGGGTGGGTGCCCTTTTCGTAAGGTTACACTTTGAATCTCAAGCTCTTGCTCCCTGTTATGGGCTGAATTGTGTCCCGTCCCCCCAAATTCATAGATTGAAGTCCTAGTTCCCAGCACCTCAGAATGGGACCTCCTGGATCTCAGACTTTGAGCCTCCAGAACTGTGAGACAATATATTTCTGTGGCTTAAACCACCCAGTCTGTGGTAGTTTGTAGCTCAAGGAAACTAATACACTCCCCAGTAAATTTACTTTTCTTTTGTGCCCCATCAGGGTTTGCAGATAAGCAAAACTCTTTAATGTCTTATTTTTGTTAAAACCTCAGAATTTTTTCTTTATCATGTAGAATGAGGGGAAACTGAAATATTGCAAAGCCATCCAAAATTAGAACTAGTACCTACAAGTTAGAAACATTTAAAAAGTTATTTAATAAAAATAAGACAACCTTAAGAAATATAAAACTATTTACATTGTTCCAAAGTTTCTATTTACATTTGTCAACACATATTTTCACACAGAATCATTGGCCATGTGCTTTCCTGGGTTCTGTTTTTAACATTATTTGATAGAAATATTTCTACTTAGTGATGATGTTCACATTCTGATTTAAACAGCGACATTTTATCTTTGTGCCTTTCACGTATTTTAATTGTTTGTTACTCTAATTTTTCACTGTGAATATTTTTCTGTGATTTATTTTTACTCCACTTGAACTATTTCCTTGAGGAAGAGAAAGTCCTGAATTACACACTTTCATAGTTTCTGTTCCATATTATTTTTATTCTCTAGACAGATTGAGCCGATCTGTGGTTTCACCAGAACTAAAAACTAAGTGTTCAGGTTTTCCCATAATCTTGATGTCATTTAGTTTTATGATTTTAAAATTACTTTTCCTAGCTTAAAAAGCTTTTCCGAGACTGAAAGTTTCTTGGTTTTTTTACCTATGTCACTACCTGGGAGAGGGGGGCCCAGGCACTTTGAAAAGAAAAGTTTGAGATGTGAACAACAGGTAACCCACGCTAGCTCGCAGCTGTCCCAGAAGTGCCCGGCCCCGCCTCTCCCTCGGCGGGTCCCCGCAGACTCACCCCGCCAGCCCGGGGCTGGTTTTTGGACGCGCCCGCCAGGGGTCAGCGCAGCCTCAGCATTGGGCTCCGGCGTCCCACAATGCACCGGGCGCTCGGGTCCGGAGGTTACCGAGCTGCGGCTAAGGCAGCCGAGCCCCGAGGGTTTGCGGGCGTCCGAGGGGCGGGGCGTCCTGGGGGCGGGGCGTCCGAGGGGCGGGGCCAGGGCCGCAGCTCCGGTAGCCTTCCCTCGCAGCTGCGCCCCTCCTGCGGCCAGTCGCCCGGGCTCAGGTTGTGTCTTCCCCGGCCTCGGAGACCTGTCCACCTGGCGCTGTAGCAAGGTAGGGGGTGCTCTCCCGGACCATCCCTTTTGGGGGGTGTGAAGTCTTTTTTTTCCTAGTTGTGCCAACAGGAGAAGTCTTAACCTTGCTAACATTTAGAGATGGAGCTACCAGTTTCGCTCGGAGGAATCTATTTCAAAAGTCTTCTGTTTCCGTCCCATCCTCCCTGTCCCCCCCGCCCCCCCGACTCTGCTGGGCTTTGGGAAACCTGATTTGGGGAGTCTGTGCCAGGGTAATGTCAAGCTCTTGGTTCATCCCTCCTGTCTTGTGTAGGGATGCAAAAACTCCGGGGTGGGGTTAGAATGCGTGAGAACTTGTGTGGGTGTGGGCTGCGTGTCTTCAGAATGTGTGCCTTTGTGAAAACTCCTAAAAAATTAGATGTCCATAGGGGTCTAATTCTCGGGGTGGGTGTGGGTCCTGAGTCCCCGCTGTTTAAGGTACTCAAGTGAGTGGCGTCTGTCACATGCCCGCCTCCGCCACCCTAGAGCCATCAGGAGGTTGCTGTACTGTGATCTAAGCCAGTGGGTGTCCTCAAGTTCTACACCCCAGAACTACTCTCCAGGACAGTGCTTCCCAACAGTCCCTGAGCGCCACACCCCAGAGCGCCTCAACCCAGCTGACCCTAGTTTGGGGATCCCACAGTTCGAGCTTTTCAAAAAATAAAGTTAGGCAGATAGAAGGCACTGGAATATGCGGGCACCTGGGATAGCTTAAGCTTGTTGGGGTCTGTCCTCCTCAGCCTGTTTTCTGGGTCACACTGCATGGCTCCATCCATTCGGTCTCACTTCCTGTTACCCCAGAGCTCCCCTTGGTAAAAATGCCAATCTGAAATAATCCCCATCTGAAACTTGCGATTCTAAAGTGAATCCACCTTTGCCCACTTCTAAAGGCTCAGAAAAGCACTTTAGTCCTCTGATCCCTAGCTCCGATGTAAAATAAGTTAGTTTTAAAGGTTTATTTTTCTTTAAAATCCTCGCCCAATAAGTATCAGTTGATTGCTTTTACTTGTGAAATCCAAGCAGTTTCATTCGTTGTTTAGCAATAAAGATTATAACTAGGAAGACCATCTAAATGATATATTCTTCAGGTGAACGTGATCCTAATTAACAAATTAGCTGATAGCGCAAAAGGCAGAAGATGGGAAATCAGGGAAGCCTGGTTCTAAAACATCTCTGCCTCTGAGAAGTCCGGACGACTAAATTGCCTTTATTTTTCCTTCAAAATGTAAAATGCTGTGAGCACAGGTTCCTTTTTTGCTAGACACGCCTCTTGATTTGAGATAACAATCATAAACAAGAAAATTCTTTCAAACAGTTATCATCTCACCTATGCCCAAGGAAAGAAGGTAAGTCTAGGAGTTGTTAGGATTCTAAATCTTTGTTAAGCAGAAATTCTTAATGATCCTTAAGCCCATCTCTGGGTACTTTCCCCCAGGAGTGTCTGTTCTCCATCAAATATGAAATTATGAATTTCTCATTATGTATAATACTTTGTATTTGGAAAATATTTGTATTGTCTACATCTAACATTAATATTCATTTAAAAGCATTGTGTATTTGTGCATAAAATGATACAAATCTTTAAAAGATTAAAAGCAAGGAAAAAAATTTTTTTAGCTAGTATTCATCAGTGATTCCCACCATAAGGTCCTCGGTTGGTGGCAATAAACCCCAAAAATAAAACCACAATCTAGAAAGTCATTAATAATCACCAGTACGCATAAGAACTAGAGGGCACTGTTAGAAGCTTAAAAGGAGCCGTTTAAGGACATGTTAAAGATAACCTTGAACAGGGCTTCCCTGGTGGCACAGTGGTTGGGAATCCGCCTGCCAATGCAGGGGACATGGGTTCGATCCCTGCTCCAGGAAGATGCCACAGGGCAGCTAGGCCCATGTGCCACAACTACTGAAGCCTGCACGCCTAGAGCCGGTGCTCGGCTACGAGAGAGGCCACCACAATGAGAAGCCTATGCACCGCAATGAAGAGTGGCCCCTGCTCGCGACTAGGGAAAGCCCATGCACAGCAAGGAAGACCCAACGCAGCCAAAAAAAAAAAAAAAAAAGATAACCTTGCACAGTAGATTGCAAGCATCAATTAAGGCTTCAGCTTCAAGAGATTCATATGGAAAGACACTGACACCCATATAATGAAACTTAAATACCAATTCATGGGCTCACTAAAAATAAGCACATCAGATGATACCCACATCAACTGTAAATACTGTATATGCACTTTAGGTTAATTTAAATAATTGTCCCATTGCTTTTACAACCTTCCAGTGCCTTGATTACTTCAAAACTGGAACAGCTGGCACTGTTCTTGCTTCTGAAGGAGGTAAATTAAGAAATTGACCTCCAGCCACAGACTGGAGTTCACACAGGATTTAGCACAAACAATCAACTCATGAGGAACTCAGTTCTTGGGCAGGTATTTATCAGGCACCTACTAAGTGCAAGACTGGACTCATTACTTTAGCCCACTCATGAAAAATAGCTTCAGGGATGATCTCTTATCAGGGGTCGTGTCATCAGGGCCATGCACGTAGAGGTCAGGCTATTTCTCAGATGCCAAGGAAGCAAAAGTTATCAGAAGAACCATGAAGACCCGAGGAGCTCAATTGAAAAACATCCCACTTATTTTAGAGGGAGAAGGGGATAGAGAAAGTACCTTGAAATATTTCCCTTTTGGCTCCCATCCTTTGTGGTGCCAGTTTTTCAAAAAAAGTCTTCATTATATAATGATACTAATTATTCTAATACTAGTCATGTAATATGAGACTTTAGAAACAGTTATCCTGATGAACTCAGGAGTTAACCTCGTGAACTATTCCAACTTTCCAATAATAAAAGCATCACCCTGTTATTCATATATATATATTTGTTCAGTAAACATCCTAGCACTGTGCTAAGGCCGGAAATGCAAAGATGTATCGTCTAACCCTTGACGTTAAGAAGCTGATCGCGTTGGGGAAATCAACCCACAGATGGTTGTAATGAAGCGTGTGCTTGGGACGGCGATAGATAATTGCTCCTGGTGCCGTGGGCCTCAAGTCTAGTCTGGTGGAGTCAGGAAAGGCCCGGAAATGTCGGTTATTAGTAATTCTAGGATGACTCACTTTTAGCCAACACTGGGGGAAGAGTGCTCCAGGTGGAGGGGACAAGCATTAAGAAGATCATGGGGGTAGAGTGGCAAGATCTGAGAAGTAGACTGAACACAGGAAGGCCTGGTGAGGGTGAGGGGAGCCACTGAAAGCCTTATCAGGAGGGACAGGATCCTGTCTGCTTTAGGAAGCTCACTCTGAAGCTGGAGTGGAGGATAGACTTCAGAGGCCAGGAGGCAGGAAGAACTGCTAGGAGATCATAGCAGAGATTAGGAAGGAAATGAGGAGAGCTTAGCATTTGTAGAAAGCATGACCCTTTCCAGCTCTCTCATCCGTTATGTGGTTTGGTTTTCATAACCACCCTTTGCAGTCAGTAGGGTGATATTCACAGCTTCATTTTCTAAGTGCTTACCTGGTGCTTTGTGTACATGATCCCTGACCTTTATAAAAACCCTGAAAATTAAGTATTATTGACCTACTTTACAGAAGTGGATCCTGAGGCAGGGTCAGGCTCAGACCCACGTCCTGTGTCTAAAGCAGGACTTATTCTAAACAGCAGGTGGATCCTGCTTCTCTAGAGAATGAGGCAAGACAACCCTTCTGGGCAAATCTACACCCAGGAAACATCTCTCAGGAGTCAGCATGACAATATGACTGCAGTGGCCAGCTCTTTAAGCAGTTCTGTCTCTGCCTTTAAAAGTCCCATGGAACAAAACAGTGTGGCAGTTCCTCAAACTAGCAAACATAGACTTACTGCCTGAGCCTGCAATTCCACTTCTGGGTGTACACCCCAAAAAAAGTGAACGCCGGGACTCAGATACTTGTACACTTGTGTTCATAGCATTATTCACAATAGTCAAAAGGTGGAAACAACGCAGGTGTCCACTGATAGAAGAATGGATAAACAAAATGTGGTCTGTACATACAATGAAGTATTATTCAGCCTTAAAAGGAAGGAAATTCTGACACATGCTACAACATGGATGAACTTTGAGGACATAATGCTCAGTGCAATAGGCCAGTCACAAAAGGGCAGATGCTTTATGATTCCACTTATAGTCAGATTCATGAGATGGAAAGTAGAATGGTGGTTGCCAGGACAGGTGGGGAGGGGGATGGGAAGTTGCTGTTTAATGGGTAGAGAGTTTCAGTTTGGAAAGATGAAAAGAGTTCTGGAGATGGACGGCGGTGATGGTTGCACAGCAATGTGAATGTACTTAATGACTCTGAACTGTACATTTTAAAAAGGCTAAAATGGTAAATTTTTTGTGTATTTTGCCAAAAAAATACACATTTTATGTGTATTTTGCAAAAAAAAAAAAAAAGAGCAAGTGACTTACCCAGGGTCACTGAGCAAGTTCAGGCAGAAGGAGAATTCAAAGCAAAAACATGGCCTCTGCCAGACAGTCACACCTGGTAGTGACAAGGAAGCTCTTTGGACGGACGGAGGTGTGCTCTGGCTTTCTTTTTAAGCAGAAAGAGAAACCAAGTTTTCCATTGTTATCAGCCTTACTGCAGCAAATTCATAGGATTCCAATCACTGAAGAAACATGGGTGCTTAGAACCTGGTATTTGGTTGCTGGCTTTGTCTAGGTAATCAAGGTGGGAAACTGGTGATAAGTTGGATTTTGTTCATTCATTCATTACCAAATATTTGAGGGCCTATGTTGTACCAAACATCCTCTCCAGTTTCCAACTTTTCTGTCTAGTTACAGCCATCTGCCAGCTTTATTCTAGATGCTCTGCCAGTTTCCCTTGGGCATAAAGTCCTAATTTATATAAACCTTCCTTGATTCCTGGAAAGATCAATAGGGGGAACAGGTAGGGTTGAAGGGAGGTGATATGAGGTAAAGTGGGAGGTGCCAAATGCCTAAGAGAGTTGTGATTCCAATGAAGAAGCTGCTAAGCGCTACAGGAGTCCCATGAGGTGTGTCCAGGGGCTGCAGGTGCAGAAATATTGAGTGCCGCTCATGTACCTCACCCCTGGCATAGACCAAGTGTGGGCACTGCCTGGAGTCTTTTTTTTTTAAATTGAAGTATAGTTGATTTACAATGTTGTGCTAATTTCTGCTGTACAGCAAAGTGACTCAGTTATACACATGTGTACATTCTTTTTTCATATTCTTTTCCATTATGGTTTATCCCAGGAGATTGGACATAGTTCCCTGTGCTATACAGTAGGACCTTGTTGTTTATCCATTCTAAATGTAATAGTTTGCATCTACTAACCCCAAACTCCCAACCCATCCCTCTCCTGCCCCCCCCTCCCCACTGGCAACCACAAGTCTGATCTCTATGTCTGTGAGTCTGTTTCTGTTTCATAGATAGGTTCATTTGTGCCATATTTTAGATTCCACATATAAGTGATATCATATGGTATTTGTCTTTCTCTTTCTGGCTTACTTCACTTAGTATGATAATCTCTGGGTCCATCCATGTTGCTGCAAATGGCATTATTTCATTCTTTTTTATGGCTGAGTAGTATTCCACAGTATATATGTACCACATCTTCTTTATCCATTCATCTGTCTATGGACATTTAGGTTGTTTCCATGTCTTGGCTATTGTGAATAGTACTGCTGTGAACTTTGGGGTCCATGTATCTTTTTTTGAATTTTTAAAAATAAATTTATTTTATTTATTATTTTTGGCTGCATTGGGTCTTCGTTACTGCTTGCGGGCTTTCTCTAGTTGTGGCGAGCGGGGGCTACTCTTTGTTGCGGCGCGTGGGCTTCTCATTGTGGTGGCTTCTCTTGTTGCAGAGCACAGGCTCTAGGCGCACAGGCTTCAATAGTGTGGCACCTGGGCTCAGTAGTTGTGGCTTGGGGGCTCTAGAGCGCAGGCTCAGTAGTTGTGGTGCATGGGCTTAGTTGCTCCATGGCATGGGGGATCCTTCTGGACTAGGGATTGAACCCATGTCCCCTGCATTGGCAGGCGGATTCTTAACCACTGCGCCACCAGGGAAGCCCCATGTATCTTTTTGAATTATAATTTTGTCTAGGTATATGCCCAGGAGTGGGATTGCTGGATCATATGGTAATTCTATTTTTAGTTTTCTGAGGAACCTCCATACTGTTTTCCATAGTGGCTGCACCAACTTGCATTCCCACCAGCAGTGTAGGGGTTCCCTTTTCTCTGCATCCTCTCCAGCATTTGTTATTTGTAGGCTTTTTAGTGATGCCATTCTGACCAGTGTGAGGTGGTACCTCATGGTAGTTTTGATTTGCATTTCTCTAATAATTAGTGATGTTGAGCATCTTTTCATGTGCCTACTGGCCATCTATATGTCTTTGGAGAAATGTCTGTTAAAGTCTTCTGCCCATTTTTCGATTGGGTTGTTTGTTTTTTTGTTGTTGAGTTGTACGAGCTCTTAGTATATTTTGGAAATTAAGCCCTTGACGGTCACATTATTTGCAAATATTTTCTCCCATTCTGTAGGTTGTCTTTTTGTTCTTTTTTTTGTTATTTGGGTTTTTTTATGTTTTCCTTTGCTGTGCAAAAGCTTGTAAGTTTGATTAGGTCCCATTTGTTTATTTTTATTTCTATTGCCTTGAGAGACTGACCTAAGAAAATATTGGTACTATTTATGTCAGAAAATATTTTGCCTATGTTCTCTTCTAAGAATTTTTTTTTTTTTTTTTTTTTGTGGTACGCGGGCCTCTCACTGTTGTGGCCTCTCCCGTTGCGGAGCACAGGCTCCGGACGCGCAGGCTCAGCGGCCATGGCTCACGGGCCCAGCCGCTCCGTGGCATGTGGGATCTTCCCGGACCGGGGCACGAACCCGTGTCCCCTGCATCGGCAGGCAGACTCTCAACCACTGCGCCACCAGGGAAGCCCCTCTTCTAAGAATTTTATGGTGTCATGTCTTATGTTTAAGTCTTTAAGCCATTTTAGTTTATTTTTTTGTATGGTGTGAGGGTGTGTTCTAACATCATTGATTTACATGCAGCTGTCAAACTTTCCCAGCACCACTTGCTGAAAAGACTGTCTTTTTCCCATTTTATATTCTTGCCTTCTTTGTCGAAGATTAATTGACTGTAGGTGTGTGGGTTTATTTCTGGGCTCTCTATTCTGTTCCATTGATCCATGTGTCTGTTTTTGTACTAATACCACACTGTTTTGATTACTGTCACTTGTCTGAAGTCTGGGAGAGTTATACCTCCTGCTTTGTTTTTTTCCCTCAGGATAGCTTTGGCAATTCTGGGTCTTTTATGGTTCCATATAAATTTTTGGATTATTTGTTCTAATTCTGTGAAAAATGTCATGGGTAATTTGATAGGGGTCACATTAAATCTGTAGATTGCTTTGGGTAGTATTGCCATTTTAACAATATTCTTCCAACCCAGGAACATGGTATTTCTTTCCATTTCTCTGAATCCTCTTTAATTTCCTTTATTAATGTTTTATAGTTCTCAGCATATGTCTTTAACCTCCTTGGTCAGGTTTATTCCTAGGTATTTTTTTTTTTTGGTGTGATTTTAAAAGGTATTGTTTTTTTTACATTCCCTTTTTGATATTTCATTGTTAGTGTAAAGAAACACAACCGATTTCTGAATGTTAACCTCGTATCCTGCCACTTTGCTGAATTCATTTATTAGATCTAGTAGTTTTTGTATGGAGTCTTTAGGGTCTTCTTTATATAGTATGGTACTGCCTGGAGTCTTAACGCCTGCATGGAGGATCAGGGTGATACCCACAGCAGAAACCCCAAAAGGCAGACAAAAAGAGCAATACATGGAGACAAGCAGTGGTACAAAAAAAGAGAGTGATGTGGAAGACAGTGCAATCTGGAAGAAGCCCAACTTTTATGGAATGACTTCCCCATCTGTGCCTCTAAGGATAAAGCCTGGTTGGCTGTTCACAACTACGTGCATAAATGTGAATAGAGTCTTTTTTTTTTTTTGCGGTACGCGGGCCTCTCACTGTTGTGGCCTCAACCGTGGCGGAGCACAGGCTCCGGACGTGCAGGCTCAGCAGCCATGGCTCACGGGCCCAGCCGCTCTGTGGCATGTGGGATCTTCCCGGACCGGGGCACGAACCCGTGTCCCCTGCATCGGCAGGCGGACTCCCAACCACTGCACCACCAGGGAAGCCCCGTGAATAGAGTCTTTTAAAAAAATCCACAATATTTGGACCTGTCTGCTTCTAGGAGATATGAAGTATAGGATACGAGGTAAAGCATAACTTTAAAAATAAGGCACTAGGGTAGTTTAGTAAAACAAGCACTAGATTTGAAATGACGTGAGGAGGAAGGGCATATCGGGAGAAGCAGGGTGCTTGGTGTATAAGAGACGCACAGTCTATTCTAGCTATTTTCAAAATATAAAACAAAAATGGTCATAGCAGTGAAGCGGAAGTAGGTCCTACTAGGCATCTGAGATGAGACATTTTGGCGTGGGATTTGGTTTTAAGTTTCTTGGAAGCCATGGTATAAAAGGAAACAGGTTGGGTTACATCATTTTCTTACTCTGGCAAGATAAAGTATACAAATTCAGCTCTAGAGGAGATAGTTTTTTTCCTGGAACTAAACTCAGGGGAGGATTTACCACATGGGCTCTGTTGAATACAGATTTGAAGCTGTGGACAATATCTTCGATAACGTTTTATAGGTCAGCTCTGAAGACATCATGCAGATGAATGGGTTTTACCTTTGGTGGAAACCATCTGGAGGCAAAACTGAACGTGTAAAGTATTTTTTGTTAGAATGCTGTAGCGGGGCTTCCCTGGTGGCGCAGTGGTTCAGAATCCGCCTGCCAACGCAGGGGACACAGGTTTGAGCAGTGGTCCGAGAAGATCCCACATGCCACGGAGCAACTAAGCCCGTGCACCACAACTACTGAGCCTGCACACCTAGAGCCCATGCTCTGCAACAAGAGAAGCCACCACAATAAGCCTGAGCACCGCAACGAAGAGTAGCCCCCGCTTGCCACAACTAGAGAAAGCCCGCACACAGCAACTAAGACCCAAAGCAGCCAAAAATAAATAAATAAAATAAATTTATTAAAAAAAAAAAAGATTGCTGTAGTGGTGGGATTCCGGACAGTCACTTTCAGGAAGTTACCTAAGGATGAGTCATTAGAAGAACCTGGAGAAGTGGGCTGAATTGGACACCTGAGTAGGAAAACCTCTAACCCTCAGTTGAGCTCAGTCATTTGCATTGTTCTCATGGGGTAGAGGATCCCTTGGCAGGAAACCAGAGCTAAGTGGTCCAACAGGTGTTAAAGCTTTGAAGCAAGAATTGAATAAGGCCTGTGCTGATCTTGACACCCCATTGGCCTCACGTTTGCACCAGGGACAAAGCAAGTGGTAAGCTGTTCCAGTGCCAACATGGATGGGTAGAGGAGAGAAAGAGGGCTTGGGCTGAGCCATCTGTGTACAAGTTCTAATCTGGAGCTAGAACTTTGTGAAGCAGCTAAGAGATCTGGGACCTGTGAGCTGTTCATTTTTATGCTTTTTACTGTTTGCTTTTTGTTTTGTATTTGTTTGCTCTTCCCTTTGTGCTTTAGCGAAAATTTGCTTTCAACAATTCTAATCTTATCTAAGCTAAGCCAAGGAAAAAAATGATTGGTTCACACCTGAGCCAGGATAAAGTTCAAACTTCTTAACTGCTCTTGAGCCAGGCAGTGTCTGGTCTGGTCCCTTCTCACTTGCTTAGGCTCATCTTCTAACCTCTCCCTACACCCTGTGCTCTACTTGTGCTATGCAACCTGCAGCCCCCAGAAGTAAGCCTGTTCCATGTCTCAAGAGTTGTTTTTTTTTTTTTAATTTTAATTTATTTATTTTTGGCTGCATTGGGTCTTTGTCACTGCACGCGAGCTTTCTCTTGTTGCAGTGAGCGGGGGCTACTCTTCGCTGCGGTGCGCAAGCTTCTCATTGTGGAGTCTTCTCTTGTGGCAGAGCACGGGCTCTAGGTGTGTGGGCTCAGTAGTTGTGGCACGTGGGCCCTAGAGCACATGGGCTCAGTAGTTGCAGTGCATGGGCTCTATGGCTGCAGGCTTCAGTAGTTGTGGTGCACTGGCTCAGTAGTTGTGGAGCACGGGCTCTAGAGTGCAGGCTCAGTAGTTGTGGCACATGGGCTTAGTTGCTCCACAGCATGTGGGATCTTCCAGGACCAGGGCTCGAACCTGTGTCCCCTGCATTGGCAGGCGGACTCTTAACCACTGAGCCACCAGGGAAGCCCCTCATGGGTTTTTATACTCTGCTGTTCCCTCTGCTTCCCACCCTTCCTCACCTTCGCTGCCCAGAGAAATTGTCATCCTTCAAGACTCTGCTGAAGTGTCGCCTCGTCCAGGAGGCCCTCCTAACCCTTTCTGCCCATTCTGGAGGAGATGATCACATTCGCCGTTCCACCCCCTCTGCCTCCTGTCTCAGCTTCTGTCACTCTGTATTGGCATCATTTACTGAGTCTGTGAATCCTTCAAGGTTATGGATGAGGTTATAATCTTAACTCGTCACCTTGCTTCTGGCACGTGGTAACCTAGATGTGTGAAGGCTGAGGAGAATCAGAGTACTCTGAAGGGCCAGGAGGAATGAACTTTCCAGCTTAAGAACCTGGAAATGATAAGTCAGAAGTGAGGCAGATAGGACTTCCCTGGTGGCGCAGTGGTTGGGAGTCCGCCTGCCGATGCAGGGGACACGGGTTCGTGCCCCGGTCCGGGAAGATCCCACATGCCACGGAGCGGCTGGGCCCGTGAGCCATGGCCGCTGAGCCTGCGCGTCCGGAGCCTGTGCTCCGCAACGGGAGAGGCCACAACAGTGAGAGGCCTGTGTACCGCAAAAAAAAAAAAAAAAAACAAAAAAGAAGAAGAAGTGGGGCAGATAAATGAAAACCCAGGCAAGGAAGGCCTTGGATAGGAAAGTTCCTACCTGGGTTTTTTTTGGTTTGTTTCTGTTTGCTTTTTCTTTATGAAGAATATTGAATAATTCAGTAGTAAATACCCTCAACTATGAAAGACAAAAAACAAAATGCTCTTCAGAGTGTTTACATCATACTTCTCTGAAGATAGGTATCACAAGACTACCTTGTAATTTGGAAAAGACATTTCAGGAGGGGTTGCGACAGTATGGTCCAAAAACTTTGTTGAGGATGAAACTAAATATAAGGATAGAAGTTGAAAACATGGATGACTAATGTGATCAGTAGATGAGGTCTTCAAATACAGTTATCTCACATGAGCTCTTATCACTCTTAACTGAAACTTCAGTCTTGATACTGGAAAGGACCTTATCTAGTAGCCTCTTGGTATTTGGTATTTGTTCAACTCAAGGGTTGTATCTGCTCTTAAGAGCATTGTTCGGGACTTCCCAGGTGGTCCAGTGGGTGGACTCTGCACTCCCAATGCGGGGGTCCTGGGTTTGATTCCTGGTTGAGGAACTAGATCCCACATGCATGCTGCAACTAAGGAGTCCGCATGCCGCAACTAAGGAGTCCGCATGCCGCAACTAAACGTGCCTCAGTGAAGATTCTGTGTGCCGCAACTAAGACCCAGCACAGCCAAAATAAATAAATAAATAAATATTAAAAAACAAAAAATATTGTTTTAAAAAAAAGAGCATTGTTTTGGTAACTTTGATCTCTTAATTGGGTGGTCACTGAGATCCCAAGACCTTTATTTTGCGAGCACAGTTTGAGTTTGGTTTTGTGTTTTAGACCCAGATTCGTTTTCCCATTCCAGCCTTCTGAATCTTATCCGCCACTCTGGATTCTTTCACATCATTTTGTGAGATATTCCTGTGGTTTATCTCCATCAGGTTGGCAGTTTACTCTGCAGAAGAGCTGAGTGTCCTGTCAGCAAACTTAAGAGTTCCTCTTTTAGATCAGTAATGAAAATGATCCCAGTACACACTAACATTTTTTAATTTATGAAAGAGATAATTTATAAATCAGTTGCCTCATTGTGATCAAACATTTACTTTCAGGTTCCATCCTTTCCTCGACGTACCAGATTTGGGGGAAACTATGGAATGGTTTCTGTCATCCAGTGGGCCCTCGTAGCTTCCAGTCAATTCTGTGTTTTCCTAGTCCCTCTCCTGTTCGCCACGGCACAGTTTCAGATGGCTTCCATTCTCTTTAAGTCTTCCACCCCCAACCCCGCCCCCTCCACCCCTGTTCACCTCATCCTCAGCAAAGGGCCCCGCCCACTACTTTCTGGAGAAGATGGAGGTTGTCAAGACAGTCGCGTCATCGAGTTCCTGCTGCCACTGCCAGGACGCCTAGTTAATTCCGCCCGCAGCCTTCTCTCTGTCGGTTTCCAGTGAAGAGGTGTCCTTCCCTTGAATTGGGGCCAACCTTTAAGTCTGTGCTTTGTCCTGTACTCTGGACCTTCCTCCTCCTCAGGGACTCCCCCAGCTGCCTGTCCCCTCTCCTGTATCCTCCTCGTTAGCCTTTACACATTCTCCCTTCTCATCCATCTGAAAGCATCTCCCTCCACAGCCCTTCCCTTCAAACTCAGTGCCTTGACTTAGAATTGTTTCTGTTCTATTTCCTCACCTCATTTCAGTCTAGCCTGTACCACCACCCCTCGACTGACACTGTCCTCACCAAGGCCACCAACTACTGCCTTGTGGCTAAACCCAACGCATACATCTCGGTCCTTGTCTGCCGTATCTCTCTAGAGCATTTGGCTTTACCGACCACATGCATCTCTGAAAACTCTTCTGCTGGCCCTGCAGTTTCCCAGGCTCTTCCTTTCCTCTCTCTTTCTCATTGGGCTCATCTTCCTGTGTCGCTTCTTCAGTGGTGGTTCTACCCTGGTCTCTCCACTCCCACTGTCCCCTCTCTTCCCAGGATTCTTTTGGTTCCAAGCGACAGACCCCAATTCAAATTGAACTAAACAGGACTTCCCTGGTGGTGCAGTGGTTAAGAATCCGCCTGCCAATGCAGGGGACACGGGTTCAAGCCTTGGTCCGGGAAGATCCCACATACCGCGGAACTAAACCCATGCACCACAACTACTGAGCCAGCGAGCCACAACTACTGAGCCCGCAAGCCACAACTACTGAAGCCGCGCACCTAGAGCCCGTGCTCTGCAACAAGAGGAGCCACTGCAACTAGAAGCCTGCACAACGCAACTTGGGAGAGCCCACGCGCAGTGACGAAGACCCAATGCAGCCAAAAATAAATAAATAAAAAAGAAAAAACAAACTAAAAACCAACCGAAACACCACCACCACCAAAAACCACAACAAGGGAAATTCTTTGATTCATATGCCTGCAAAGTCCAGTAGTAGATCTGGGATAGCTGGTCCAGAGACGTAACATAAGGACGTCAGAAACAGCTTCACCCTTTCTGTCTCTTAGCTTTGTTTTCCATTGTGTTGGCTCCATTCTAAGGTGGCCTCTTTCTAAATGATGGCAAGACTTCTGCCAGCAACTCCAGGCTTATAGCCAATCCTTTTAGGAAACACAATGGAAGATTTTCTACCCAGTTTCTGAAGCTGGAAAGTCTAGGAATCATTTTTGACTTCTGTTCCCACACATCTTAATCACCAAGTCCTGTCCCATCTTCTAAGCATCTCTGCATCCCCGTTGCCAGTGTTTTAACTCAGGATACCATCTTTTGTCTAGATTCCTGCAGCAGCGCCCGGCGATGTTCTTCCTTGGGTCTTGCTGCCCTCCAACCTGTTCTCCACATCACAACCAGGGTAATCTTTCGAAAATGTTACGTGATGGCCCTCCAATGGATAGGAAGTTCAAGACAAAACTCCTCGTTATGTTCCAGAAGGCCTTGCATGATACAGCTCCTGCCTACTTCTCTTTTCACATCATCCCTTATTCCAGGCAATTCAGCCACAGATGCCAGACTAGCCAACTCCCTCCTAGCTCTGCCTTTTTCATGCAGTGCTCCTTCCATCTGGACCATTTTCCTCCTGGCCCCCCACCTAATGAGCCTCTTCTTATCCATTCAGGTCTCACATTAGATATAACCGTATTGAGAAAATCCTTCCAGGAATTCCCTGGCGGTCCAGTGGTTAGGACTCCGTGCTTCCACTGCAGGGGGCACAGGTTCGATCCCTGGTCAGGGAACTAAGATCCCGCAAGCCGCAAGGTGTGGCCAAAAAAAAATAAAAGAGAAGAAAAGAAAAACTCTTGGCAGAGAAAATCCTTCCATACTGCATTACATACACGCTCTTCCTACAAGAATATTCTTTTTCCACCTTAGCAATTATTGCATTTTATTGTCATTGCTCGTTAAATCGTCTGTATCCCTCAGCAGACTATAAGGTCCATGAAGGCAGATATTTCCCTTGTTTTCTGAAATATCCCCAGCATCACAGAGTAGACACTTGATAAATATTTGTTAAATTGTAAAATAAAATGAGATGTGATTGTAGTAGGTGATTTTAGAATCTAGATTGATGCGCTAAGCTACTGGAAAGTCTGTAATGTCTACTGCTTTTCTTTTTTATATGCTTATTGGTCCTCTTTTAAAAATAGTAGAGTTATAGAATTAAAGAGGATCTTAGTAATCATCCTGCACTAATTCACTTCACTTGACAGGTAAGGAAGAGGGAGCTCAGAGGGACTTAGTAATTTACACAAACCACGGAGCTATTCACGGTGGTCTAATTGGACTGGAGCTCAGAGCTCCTGACTTTTAGTGCAGCGCAGCCTCCTCTTCACCATGATAGCAGCACTTCTAACAGACTAGTGTAGTGCGATTTTTATTTTATAACATTTTGCCTTTTTAAAAAATTTATTGATTTATTGATTTTCGGCTGCGTTGGGTCTCCGTTGCTGCGCGCGGGCTTTCTCTAGTTGCGGTGAGCGGGGGCTACCTTTCGTTGTGGTGCACGCGGGCTTCTCTCATTGCGGTGGCTTCCTTTGTTGCAGGGCACGGGCTCTAGGCACGCGGGCTTCAGGAGTTGCAGCATGCAGGCTCAGTAGTTGTGGCTCTCGGGTTCTAGAGCGCCAGCTCAGTAATTGTGGTGCACGGGCTTATTTGCTCCGCGGCATGTGGGATCTTCCCGGACCAGGGCTTGAACCCGTGTCCCCTGTACTGGCAGGCGGACTCTTAACCACTGCGCCACCAGGGAAGTCCCTGTAGTGCGATTTTTATTTTAATTCAAAGGAAGCTTATTGCCGATAGCCTCACATGTTTCCCTTCTTAAGATGTACTTGCCGATCTCGTACATCTCGGTGGATTCTGACAGTTTTTCAGGATGCAAATCTCCCTGGTCTATAGATGCCTAAGTATCCTGTAGAGTCTGTCCTCTATGCCATTGGCCCATGAAGAACCAGAAGTTACACATTTGATTCCCTTGTTCCACCGTTTCTCCTTGGAAGGGTAATTACTGAGTAGATGCCATCTGGATTTGATCTGAGGAACACTCATGTTGTATAAAAGAAGTAACAGACTTCTGTTTAACTCTTTATATGAACTACTCTTCTCTCTTCCCTCTGTGAGGCTTACTGACTGATGCCCAGTATGAGATAGGAGCTTAAAAAGAGAACTGCTTTTATAAAAACAAGTTGAAGTTTGGAAAAGACTGGGTAGGAGTAACTTTCTAAAAAGAATTATAATAGAATTGGATATGGGTGAGAAAACAAATATTGGGGAAATTTTTTAGTTAATAGAAAATAGTTTTTAGGGACTTCCCTTGTGGCTCAGTGGTTAAGAATCCGCCTGCCAATGAAGGGGACAGAGGTTCAATCCCTGGTCCGGGAAGATCCCACATGCCACAGAGCAACTAAGCCCACGCGCCACAACTACTGAGCCTACACTGTAGAGCCCGCAAGCCACAACTACTGAGCCCACAAGTCACAACTACTGAAGCCTGCACACCTAGAGCCTGCACACCGCAACAAAGAGAAGCCCACGCTCTCTGCAACTAGAGAAAGCCCACGTGCAGCAACGAAGACCCAACACAGCCAAAAATAAATAAAAATTTTTTAAAAAAGTTAAAAAAAGGAGCTTTTATATTAAAATTTTTAATTTATTAAAAAATTTTAAAAATTAAGGAAACCAAAAATGGAACCTGTCAACCAAAGCATTATGAAACGTCAATTAATTGACCTATTCTGTGCATAAATGTCTTCAAGTGTTCATTTTAAGTAAAACGTTCAGTGTATCTTTTCATTATGGTTCCTGCTTTAAACAGATTATTTCAGTTAACTGAATTGCCTACTCTTCTGCCTTTTGTAGGTGGACATGTTATATGCAGCTGAATCTTTCATGTGGTTATAATTTTGCATTTGAATTGAATTTAAACTTCTCAAGGGCTAGGAGTGTACCTACGTATTTCATTTCCTGTAGGTCTTACCGTGGGGCCTAACTCTGCATATTCCTCCGATGATGGGGTTTTATTTCCCTAGCCAACTAGTCTTTCTCACTCTGGGTCAACGTTATTATTTTGTTTTCATCCTTACTCCTTCCTTCTTCCTAACTCACGGACATTGTTCCTTCTGAAAAGGAGAGAGAGAAAGGGAATATAAGGAGAGCATCCGCCAACCTCCCTCGGGGGCTTGCCATGTATTTGATACTAAAAAAGAAACTAAAAAGGAAGCGAAAGACAAGTTAAAAATATATTTAAAACAGATGTTTGTGCTTAAATTTAAAAATTCCAAATGCCACCCTTTGACCCAGCAGGTCTACTTCTAGAAGCCTATCCTATGGAAATAATTAAACACATGCAAAAAAGATTTAGCTCTACCATGTTCATCTCAGCCTTCTTTATAATGGGGGAGAATTAGGAACAACTTGAATTTTCAACCTTCAATTTTCAAGGACCTAACATTTAAATACAATGGAGTTCCATTTTTTAAAAAAATGCATTTAGTGACATATAAAGATAGTTATAATTTATTAATTGAAAAACAAGCTATAAAATGTGTACATCCCATTTTTGTAAAAGACAAATGTGCAAAAATGACTAGGAGGATATACATAAAGATTATATGATGGTAATGAAATAATTTTTTTCTCATTTATGCTTTAAACTTGTTTACAAAAAACTTCTGTAAAGTTATTTTTAAATTAAAAGCTACTCCCAACAAAATATTTCCTATTAATGTCATTGTTGGGTATGACTTTTTTCTTCAGAAGTAATTGATTGTAAATAAATATGTTAATAGTTGAGGTCTTAGGAAAAGGAAAACATCTCCTCTACTTTCCTGCCTTAATACCACTTTTCTTCCTAGCTGCAGTAGATTCCAAATCAGTAGTTCTGTTAAGCTGGAGTTTTGTGAGAGGGGAGGAGGTGACTGGATTTTATTTCTAGTTTACTAATTCTCTTTATCACCTTGGGACATTTACTTTTCGTCTTTTTGTCCAGTAACCCTCTCTGTAAAATGGGGAGAACTCCTTCCTCATTACTACCCCAGCAGAGGGATTAAAAACACCAATGGGTTCCACCCCTGGCCTGGAACATGGCCAGTCTCTGCCACAAAGCCATGATACACATAATAAGTATGAACTTAACAGTAATTCATTGATTATGTAATAAGTAATAATTCACCTGGCCACGCAGGGTAACCCATCACTCTCACCCTAACTACTGTGAACATTTACTAAATTGTCAAGTGATTCTGAACCATTACTTATTCATTAATTCAACAAATAACTGAAAAATGGCAACTAGGATTCAAATCCCGGCTCTCCCATTTAACTCTGTGAGCTTGGGGAAGGAAGTTAATTTCTCTGGGCCTCAGTTTCCTCCTTTATAAAATGACTAGTATAATACATTGCTGTTGTAAGGATTAAATGAGATACAAAATGTGTAACACCCAGCACATAGTAAGCTCTCATGTGTGCCAAATGCTGGGATTCACGTTCATTCAACATTTATTGTTTAGTACAGGTCAGACAATGTTTCAGGGGCCTGGGTTACATCAGTGAACAAAACAGATTTGCCTGTTATCATGGAGCTTACATTTCAGCAGACTCAAAGATTAATTCAGTGTAGTCCAATCCATGGTTATTGATAATAATACACTATTATTACTATTAGTGTATTATGTGCCAGCCACTGTGCAAACGATTTTCACATATAATCTTATTTTCTCATTAACCCTGTAAGGTAGGGATTTTTATTGTTACTTGAGAGTGTGGAAACTGAGCCTCTGAAAGGTTATGTACATACAACTGGCAAGTGAGTGGAGGGGCTGGTAGTTAGACCAGGTTGTCTGGCTTCACCACCACACCTTCCTACCTTTACTTGGTGAGCCATTGGTGATCGTCATTTTTGCTTACGGTTCTTTCTTTTTTTTAAAAATTTTTATTGTAGTATAGTTAGTTTCTACTGTACAGCAAAATGAATCAGCTATACGTATACATACATCCCCTCGTTTTTGGATTTCCTTCCCATTTAGGTCACTGCAGTGCATTAAGTAGAGTTCCCTGTGCTATACAGTAGGTTCTGATTAGTTGTCATACTATTTTATACATAGTATCATAGTGTATATGTGTATATGTGCCAATCTCCCAATTCCTCCCACCCCCTGCCCCACTTTCCCTCTTGGTATCCATTCATTCGTTCTCAATATCTGTGTCTCTATTTCTGCTTTGCAAATAAGATCATCTATGCTTACAGTTCTTTCTTGACATCCTTGCCAATACTTTTTGCTCTGCAGTAGGAGCTGTGAGAGAAAGAAACTTGAGTTTTCTTCATTTGTATTAAAATACTTCATTATCTCTGCAGGAAATGATCAGAGAAGGAATATATGACAGCTCTGCTTAGAGTGTTTTTTTCAATCAATTAGAAATTGCAGTTGACTCCCATCCGTGTTTAGGAAAGAGGTCTCAGTTAGGGGGAGGAGTCGAGGTGCAGCCTTAAGAGAGGAGCGTAGCTGGGGACGGGGAGACTCCCAGTGGCATGGCCTTGATGCTGGTCGTCCTACCAGGCTAAGGTGAAGGCAACAGAATTGGTGCCTCCTGTGTCTCTTGGTGTTGCATCGTCTTCATCTTCTGGCTCAGAGTCTTTAGGAAACATACCGCTGCTCCACCTCTAAAGATCCCTCTTCCTTTGCTGTTCTGCAGTTGCCCAATGACCTGGAATGTTCATGTCCTCCAAAGTCATGCTGAATAATACTGCTAGAGTTTAAGAAAGTATTGTTATGAAGTATTTCAAGTATTCAGAAAAGCGTAAAGAATATCATGCACTCACAATTTAGTTTTGCCAAATATTAACATTTTGCCTTTCTGCTCCAGTTCCTTTTTTTAAATAAAAAATACAGACGTAGCTGAAACTCCCCTGTGTACCTCTTCCCAGTTTCACTCCCCTCCCTCCCTCCCTTCCAGAGGCCACCACTGTCCTAAATTATCATTACAATGCGTGCTTTCATCCTGTCACTTGCTGCCTGTAAGTGCTTGGATAAGCACCCTTACACACGGTGCTCTGAGGCACATTCTTGTACCCGTGTCCTTGTACATGTGTGCAGGAGTGTCTGGGATGTTGCTGGCCGTCGTGAATGCGCACTGACATGGCCACATTTCTCTCCAGGATGGTTGTACCAATCGATGGTGTGTTTAACAGCTTCTCCTCCACGGCCGTAGTCAGGCTTACTGCTGTCTGACTTTTAAAATTTATTGCTAATCTGATGAATGTGAAGTGGTGTCTCACAATTGTTTGTATTTTCCTGATTACTATCGAGATTGAGCATATTTTCATGTGTTTATTGGCCATTTGTGTTTCCTCTTTGTTGAATTGTCTGTTCACATTCTTTGCTTTTGCGTCTTGTTGTGTTGTCATTTTTCTCACTGGTTGAAGTAGTTCATTGTGTATTATGTTTACTCAACCTTTACCAGTCACTTACCATGCAGAGGTCTTCTCCAAGTCCCTTGCTTGTCTTTTACTTTGTTTATGGCATATTTTGATGTACAGACAAGTTTAATTTTAATGTAGTCAACTATTTTGCAATTTTTATTATTCGTGCTTTAGAGTCTTTTTTTTTTTTGCGGTACGCGGGCCTTTCACTGCTGTGGCCTCTCCCGTTGCGGAGCACAGGCTCCGGACGCGCAGGCTCAGCGGCCATGGCTCACCTGCCCAGCCGCTCCGCGGCACGTGAGATCCACCCGGACCGGGGCACAAACCCGCGTCCCCTGCATCGGCAGGCGGACTCTCAACCACTGCGCCACCAGGGAAGCCCTAGAGTCTTATTTTTTAAAAAAATTTCCCGACTTCAAAATCATGTGTGTTTTCCTCTATTTTCTTTCTAAAATTTTCTAAAAATTTGATTTTCACATTAAGCATGGGATCCATCTAGAATTAATTCTGTGATTGCTGTAAGGGTAGGGATCCATTTTTCTCTTTCTTCCACATAGATAATCAACTGGTCCAGCCCCTTTACTGTACAGTCTTTTCTTTCTCCACTGGTTGGTTATGTCTGTCTGATACCAAGTTTCCATAGAGCCAGGGATTTGCTTGGGGCTTCTTTGGTCGATCTAGTTATCTATTCCTGGGCTAATATCACACTGTCTAAATACTGTAACTTTTCATGTACGTCTTGATGTCTCATAGGGAGAGGTGGCCTCCCTTGTTTTTCTTTTTTCAAAATTATTTTTTGTTATTCTTAGTTCTTCCATATGGATTTTAGAATCAGCTTATCTAGTACTTTAAAAACACTAATCAATACTTCATCTTGATCTTTCCTGGGCTTCATCTAGACCACCATGCTTCTGTTTGCTTAAACACTGTAACAGTATCCCTCCTGGTAAACTTTCACAACAGCTTCTAATTCCTATGTTCACAGGTCAGTTAGCACAGGTTACATTTTTCTTTTTAAACGTAATTGTGGAAAAATATATATAACGAAATTTGCCATCTTAACTATTTTAAGTGTGTGACTCAGCACTAAATACATAATGTTGTGCATGCATCACCATTATGGCAAAACCCTGTAATCATTAAGCAATAATTTCCTATTCCTCCCTTCCACCAGCCCCTGGCAACTACCATTCTACTTTCTGTCTGTATGAATTTGCCTTTTTTAGGTTTCTCATAAAAGTATAATCATACAATGTCCTTTTGTGTCTGGCTTTTTTCACTTAGTATGGTGTTTTCAAGGTTCATTCATGTTGTAGCATGTATCAGAACTTCATTCCTTTTTAAGGATGAATCACCCATTATATGGATACTCCACATTTTGTTTATCCATTCATCTCATGTTGGACATTTGGGCTCTTTCCCCCTTTTGACTATTGTGAATGATGCTACAATAAACATAGGTGTACAAGTATTTGTATAATTCTTGTTTTCATTTCTCTTGGGTATTTATATAGGAGTAGAATTGCTGGGTTATGTGGTAATTCTATGTTTAACTTCTTGAAGAATTGCCAAGCTGTTTTTCACAGCTGATGCACCACTTTATATCCCCACCAGCAATGTCTGAGAGTTCCAGTTTCTCTACATCCTCTCCAACACCTGTTATTTCTATATTTTTTATTATAGCCATCCTACTGGGTGTGAAGTGGTATCTCACTGTGGTTTGCTTTGCATTTCCCTAATAATTAATGATGTTGAGCATCTTTTCATGTGCTTATTTATCTTTAGAGAAATGTCTATTCAAGTCCTTTGCTCCTCTCCTCCTTGCCCCTGCTTTTAGAGCAGTTTTAAGTTTACAGCAAAATTGAGTGGAAAGTACAGAGAATTTCCATATAACCGTCCCCCCCCACCCCCGTGCACAACCTCTCCCACAATCAACAACCCACACCAGAGAGGTACATGTATTACAGTCGATAAACCTATATTGACAAATCATTATCACCCAAAGTCTATAGTTTACATTAGGGTTCGTTCTTGTATACACTCTGTGGGTTTTGACAAATGTATAATGACATGTATCCACCATTATAGTAGTACATAGAATAGTTCACTGCCCTAAAAATCTTCTGTGCTCCACCTACTTATTCCTCCCTCCCCTTTCATTCCCCCCTTTGCCCATTTTAAAATCATGTTGTTTGTTTTTGTGTTGTTGAGCTTTAGGAGTTCTTTATGTATTCTGTATTTCAAGACTCTTATTGTATATATGATTTGCAAATATTTTCTCCCATTTTGTGTGTGGTGTCCTTGGTGCACAGAAATTTTTAATTTGCATGAAGTCTCTTTTATCTATTTTTTCTTGTGTTTTCTGTGCTTTTGGTGTCATGTTTAAGAAACCATTGCCAAATCCAAGGCTATGCAAATTTGTCCTTAGATTTTCTTCTAAGAATTTTATAGTATTAGCTCTTAAATTTAGGCCTTTGGTTCATTTTGAGTTAATTTTTGTATCTGGTATAAGGCAAGGGTCAACTTCATTCTTTTGCATGTGGATATTTCGTTTTCCTAGTACCATTTATTGAAGAGATTGTTGTTTCCCTATTGATTGGTCTTGACACCCTTGTCGAAATCAATTGACCATAGATGTGGAGGTTTATTTATGAACTGTAAATTTTATTCCATTGCTCTATATGTCTGTTCTTAATGCCAGTACCACAGTTTTGATTACTGTAGCTTTTTAATAAGTTTTGAAATCAGGCAGCGGGAGTCCTCCAACTTCGTCCTTCTTTTGCAAGATTATTTTGGCTATTCTGGGTCCCTTGAAATACCATATGAACTTCAGCATGGAGTTTTCATTTCTGCAAAAAACACCTTGGGATTTTCATAGAGATAGCCTTGACTCTGTATGTCAATGTGGATAGTGTTGTCATCTTAACAACATTAACTCTTTCAATCTGTGAACATGGGATGTCTTTTCATTTATTTAGACTTTCTTTAATTTCCTTCAGCAATGTAATATATATTTTTCACTTATCACATTTATGTTGGTTGTTTGCTGACAGTAGGAGGATAGTAGCATAACTCTAGAATACAGATAAGAGGCTTGAGATATAGAGTCTTATAAATTTTACCTATAAATGGAGAAAGCAACATAATATTTATTTTTAGTATCAGAATTGGTTTCCCTAGTCATGATCTTTTAGGATCTTTGAATAAGGAAAAAAAAAAGATAGAAATGTCTGGGTTACAGATTCTCCGGAGATTTTGTTGACCTCATCGTGCTTAATAGGTCACAATGAGATTAGTTTACCCTATGTTGAATTTGACTCAAAAAAAGAAAAAAAGAAAATTCAGGAAGAGTTTATTGTTGAATCATGTTCAAAATGGCAATGTCTTTTCTAATTCCATCTTCTATCATCATATTCACATTACAGTCTATATCATATAACAATTCAGGGCAAAATACTTTAAGTGTTTGACTTTCTGAATTCCTGTCTTCTTTCGGACCCTAATTTAGTCATAATCCTTCAAACATTCAAATTTACTGGCACATGCCACATACCCCTCCCCCCCATCAAGTTCAACAATATTCCGGGGGGATTACTTAAGTTACTCAAATTTTACTAAAAAATTTGAGAATTAACATTCTCAAATTTTCTGTCTCTTTAAATACAGAGTCTGGCTGTACTCCGTCCCAAGGAAGCATGACTCCATACCTTTAACTTTAGATAATGGTCTGCATCAAAACAGTGCTTAATAAGGAAAACAGAGAACAGTTATTTAATCAGTTCTTTCAGGCTTAGAGGAAAAAAATGGCGTATCTTTGGGAGCCAAAGCAAGGTGGGAAGAGGGATGCAGATTTAGCCTCCTGGCCCTCTGCACTCCACTTGCATTTGTATATTGACCTTTGTAAGGTTAGCACGAGTCCTCTAATATTAGCAGCATATATTGAAGTCCCTTAGCATCTTGGCATTTAACAATCTGTCACCTGATTTAATCTTTACAATACGTCTGCAAGACAAATACTATTCTGCCTGTTTTATAAGAAACTCAGCCTCAGAGGGATCGGATAACTTGCCATGGTCATGCAGAGAGTAAGTGACAGGGCTGGATTCAAACCAGAGCTGTCTGGTTCCAAAACCCATGCTCTCGTCTTGTCATTTTCCTAGTCTTGGCTTCATTAATCTTTTGGTACTAAAAATCCTTCTCTCTTCAATAGGTATTTGGCAAAAAAGGACCTAGGCATCATATTTCTCTTTCTACTGTGTACAAAATGATTCAAAATGGGGTCATAATGGGGTTCTGAACCAGGACAGTTGTAGATGGAGGGAAAGGGACTAAGTGGAGAGTTGCTGTTGCCCAGAAACAATAGGAGTTGGTTGGCCAGAGTTGGTGGGCAGGGGTAGGGGGTGTCAAGATGAGTCAGGATGCAGGCTCATTGAGAACCACATTGCCTTTTTATATAGTAAATGTACTCATTTCAGAGAAGCACCTGCCATTAAAAATGGCATTTTGTCTGAGGCATTCTAGACCCTTGTCGTTTATAATCAGAAGGCCGGGACACATAACAGTTTGGATTTTGCTAAGGTGGAACAATCTTGAATTGTGTGTGCCCTAAGGCTGGTGTATAGGAGGGAAGCTCTTGGCTCTGAGAGCACCCAGCCTCTTCAACTCGCTGCAGGTTTGCTGCATAAAAACTTAAACATATGACTCCCGTAAAGGTCTGAAATGACATTTACATTTTTCAGTTTTACTTTGTTCCTTTTTATTGGAGTGTAGTAGCCCTCTCTTACTTTGCTTATTTCTTTTGGTCTGTTTGGCACTCCCTGCGTTCTGAGAACCGCTGCTCCTCCACTTCAACCACGTGATTCAGCTGGAGCTGCTATGTTCTTACAGCTGATTGGCCCAGGGCGGACACCAGACCTTCACTGGCCAATCAAAGACTCTTCTCAGGAGTTTTGAACTTACAACCAGAAAAAGCTTGAGGAATTCCTTTTCAGTGGTGGTTCTTGAACTCGTAATGGTCACGTTCCCTGCCACGTGGGAAGGCAATGAAAATGGCTTTCAGTGGGACGCATAAATGAGAGATGGGCACAGTCCTTATGTTGTATGTGTCCTGGGTCTTGTTTTTAGGGAAGCTTACTGCATCTCTGTCTTCCTAGATTTGGTTGTTCAACCATTCCTTGAATTCTGTCGTCCAGCACACTCCTGTTTCTGTTGTTTGGGTTTCTGTGACTTACAGTTAAAAGAGTTCTGCCTAAAGGTGGGGTGTTTTGGGCAATAGAGCTGTTCCCAAGTTTGGGACGCAGGAAGGCTTTAGGATAGATTCCTTGCAAATATCAAGGTCTACTATGTTTTTTTCCAAGCGTTGAGGGTTTGCATCTAACTTTACTGATGGTCATTTAAATAAAACTGTTTGTTAAATGGTGAGAAACAGCCTCAGCTATGCCCAAACCTACTCAATTTGAATGTTAGCGTACTTTCCCCAGGACTACTAAGGACCTGAGAAAAAAATTGGCCAAATTTCAAAATGTATTTGTTAAAGTTTCTGAGATGAATAGGACCATCATCAACGTTTGGGCTTAGAAAGTGGAGGGAGGAAAGTGGTTTGACTTGCAGGATATCGAGTTTCAAATCCCAGGAGAGGAAGACAGTGGGAAGGCGCTGGCTATCAGCTGGAGAGCGTATAACTAATGGAGACATCTCTTTTTTTTTTTTTTTTTTTTGCGGTACGCGGGCCTCTCACGGTTGTGGCCTCTCCCGTTGCGGAGCACAGGCTCCAGGCGCGCAGGCTCAGCGGCCATGGCTCACGGGCCCAGCTGCTCCGCGGCACGTGGGATCCTCCCGGACCGGGGCACGAACCCGTGTCCCTGCATCGGCAGGTGGACTCTCAACCACTGCGACACCAGGGAAGCCCTATTTTTTTATTTAACATATTTATTGGAGTATAATTGCTTTACAATGGTGTGTTAGTTTCTGCTTTATAACGAAGTGAATCAGCTATACACATACATATATCCCCATATCTCCTCCCTTTTGCGTCTCCCTCCCACCCTCCCTATCCCACCCCTCTAGGTGGTCACACAGCACCGACCTGATCTCCCTGTGCTATGTGGCTGCTTCCCACTAGCTATCTATTTTACATTTGGTAGTGTATATATGTCCATGCCACTCTCTCACTTCATCCCAGCTTACTCTTCCCCCTCCCCGTGTCCTCAAGTCTGTTCTCTACGTCTGCGTCTTTATTCCTGGCCTTCCCCTAGGTTCTTCACAACCTTTTTTTTTTTTTTTCGATTCTATATATATGTGTTAGCATACGGTATTTGTTTTGCTCCTTCTGACTTATTTCACTCTGTATGACAGACTCTAGGTCTATACACCTCGCTACAAATAACTCAATTTTTGTTGTTGTTGTTTTGCCGTACGCGGGCCTCTCACTGTTGTGGCCCCTCCCGTTGTGGAGCACAGGCTCCGGACGCGCAGGCTCAGTGGCCATGGCTTACAGGCCCAGCCGCTCCACGGCATGTGGGATCTTTCCGGACCGGGGCCGAACCCGTGTCCCCTGCATTGGCAGGTGGACTCTCAACCACTGCGCCACCAGGGAAGCCCTCAATTTTGTTTCTTTTTATGGCTGAGTAATATTCCATTGTATATATGTGCCACATCTTCTTTATCCATTCATCCGTCGACGGACACTTAGGTTGCTTCCATGTCCTGGCTATTGTAAACAGAGCTGCAATGAACATTGTGGTACATGACTCCTTTTGAATTATGGTTTTCTCAGGGTATATGCCCAGTAGTGGGATTGCTGAATCCTATGGTGGTTCTATTTTTAGTTTTTTAAGGAACCTCCATACTGTTCTCCATAGTGGCTGTATCAATTTACATTCCCACCAACAGTGCAAGAGGGTTCCCTTTTCTCCACACCCTCTCCAGCATTTATTGTTTGTAGATTTTTGGATGATGGCCATTCTGACTGGTGTGAGGTGATACCTCATTGTAGTTTTGATTTGCATTTCTCTAACGATTAGTGATGTTGAGCATCCTTTCATGTGTTTCTTGACAATCTCTATATCTTCTTTGGAGAAATGTGTATTTAGGTCTTCTGCCCATTTTGGATTGGGTTGTTTGTTTTTTTGCTATTGAGTTACTTGAGCTGCTTATAAATTTTGGAGATTAATCCTTTGTCAGTTGCTTCATTTGCAAATATTTTCGCCCATTCTGAGGGTTGTCTTTTAGTCTTGTTTATGTTTTCCTTTGCTGTGAAAAAGCTTTTAAGTTTCATTAGGTCCCATTTGTTTATTTTTGTTTTTATTTCCATTTCTCTAGGAGGTGGGTCAAAAGGATCTTGCTGTGATTTATGTTAGAGAGTGTTCTGCCTATGTTTTCCTCTAAGAAAACATAGTGTTTGGCCTTACATTTAGGTCTTAAATCCTTTAATTAGGTCTTTAATCCATTTTGAGTTTATTTTTGTGTATGGTGTTAAGGAGAGTTCTAGTTTCATTCTTTTACATGTAGCTGTCCAGTTTTCCCAGCACCACTTATTGAAGAGGGTATCTTTTCTGCATTGTACATTCTTGCCTCCTTTATCAAAGATAAGGTGACCATATGTGCGTGAGTTTATCTCTGGGCTTTCTCTCCTGTTCCATTGATCTATATTTCTATTTCTGTGCCAGTACCATATTGTCTTGATTACTGTAGCTTTGTAGTATAGTCTAAAGTCAGGGTGTCTGATTCCTCCAGCCCCGTTTTTTTCCCTCAAGACTGCTTTGGCTATTCGGGGTCTTTTGTGTTTCCATACAAATTGTGAAATTTTTTCTCTAGTTCTGTGAAAAATGTCATTGGTAGTTTGATAGGAATTGCATTGAATCTGTAGATTGCTTTGGGTAGTATAGTCATTTTCACAATGTTGATTCTTCCAATCCAAGAACATGGTATACATCTGTTTGTATCCTCTTTAATTTCTTTCATCAGTGTCTTATAGTTTTCTGCATACAGGTCTTTGTCTCCTTAGGTAGGTTTATTCCTAGGTATTTTATTCTTTTTGTTGCAGTAGTAAATGGGAGTGTTTCCTTAATTTCTCTTTCAGGTTTTTCATCATTAGTGTATAGGAATACAAGAGATTTCTGTGCATTAATTTTGTATCCTGCTACTTTACCATATTCATTGATTAGCTCTAGTAGTTTTCTGGTAGCGTCTTTAGGATTCTATGTGTATAGTATCATGTCATCTGCAAACAGTAACAGCTTTACTTCTTCTTTTCCCATTTGTATTCCTTTTATTTCTTTGTCTTCTCTGATTGCTGTGGCTAAAACTTCCAAAACTATGTTGAATAATAGTGGTGAGAGTGGACAACCTTGCTTGTTCCCGATCTTAGTGGATATGGTTTCAGTTTTTCACCATTGAGAACGATGTTGGCTGTGCGTCTGTCATATATGGCCTTTATTATGTTGAGGTAAGTTCCCTCTATGCCTACTTTCTGGAGGGTTTTTATAATAAATGCGTGTTGAGTTTTGTCGAAAGCTTTTTCGGCATCTATTGAGATGATCATGTGGTTTTTCTCCTTCATTTTGTTAATATGGTTTATCACATTGATTGATTTGCATATACTGGAGAATCCTTGCATTCCTGGGATAAACCCCACCTGATCATGGTGTATGATCCTTTTAATGTGTTGCTGGATTCTGTTTGCTAGTATTTTGTTGAGGATTTTTGCATCTATGTTCAGTGATATTGTCCTGTAGTTTTCTTTCTTTGTGACATATTTTTCTGGTTTTGGTATCAGGGTGATGGTAGCCTCATAGAATGAGTTTGGGAGTGTTCCTCCCTCTGCTATATTTTGGAAGAGTTTGAGAAGGATAGGTGTTAGCTCTTCTCTAAACGTTTGATAGAATTCGCCTGTGAAGCCATCTGGTCCTGGGCTTTTGTTTGTTGGAAGATGTTAAATCACAGCTTCAATTTCAGTGATTGTGACTGGTCTGTTTATATTTTCTATTTCTTCCTGGTTCAGTCTCAGAAGGTTGTGCTTTTCTAAGAATTTGTCCATTTCTTCCAGGTGGTCCATTTTATTGGAATATAGTTGCTTGTAGTAATCTCTCATGATCCTTTGTATTTCTGCAGTGTCAGTTGTTACTTCTCCTTTTCCATTTCTAATTCTATTGATTTGAGTCTTCTCTCTTTTTTTCCTCATGAGTCTGGCTAGTGCTTTACCAATTTTGTTTATCTTCTCAAAGAACCAGCTTTTAGTTTTATTGATCTTTGCTATCGTTTCCTTCAGTTCTTTTGCATTTATTTCTGATCTGATCTTTATGATTTCTTTCCTTCTGCTATCTTTGGGGTTGTTTTTGGTTCTTGTCTCTCAGATTGCTTTAGGTGTAAGGTTAGGTTGTTTATTTGAGATGTTTCTTGTTTCTTGAGGTAGGATTGTATTGCTATAAACTTCCCTCTTAGAACTGCTTCTGCTGCATCCCATAGGTTTTGGGTCGTCGTGTTTTCATTGTCATTTGTTTCTAGGTATTTTTTGATTTCCTCTTTGATTTCTTCAGTGATCTCTTGGCTATTTAGTAGTGTATTGTTTAGCCTTCATATGTTTGTATTTTTTACAGGTTTTTTTCCTGTTATTGATATCTAGTCTCATAGCATTGTGATCAGAAAAGATACCTGATACGATTTCAATTTTCTTAAATTTACCAAGGCTTGATTTGTGACCCAAGATATGATCTATCTTCGAAAATGTTCTATGAGCACTTGAGAAGAAAGTGTATTCTGTTGTTTTTAGATGGAATGTCCTGTAAATATCAATTAAGTCCACCTTGTTTAATGTATCATTTAAAGCTTGTGTTTCGTTATTTACTTTCATTTTGGATGATCTGTCCATTGGTGAAGTGGGGTGTTAAAGTCCCCTATTATGATTGTGTTACTGTTGATTTTCCTTTTTATGGCTGTTAGCATTTGCCTTATGTATTGAGGTGCTCCTATGTTGGGTGCATAAATATTTACAATTGTTATATTTTCTTCTTGGATTGATCCCTTGATCATTATGTAGTGTCCTTCTTTGTCTCCTGTAATAGTCTTTGTTTTAAAGTCTATTTTGTCTGATATGAGAATTGCTACTCCAGCTTTCTTTTGATTTCCATTTGCATGGAATATCTTTTTCCATCCCCTCACTTTCAGTCTGTATGTGTCCCTAGGTCTGAAGTGGGTCTCTTGTAGACAGCATATATATGGGTCTTGTTTTTGTAACCATTTAGCCAGTCTGTGTCTTTTGGTTGGTGCATTTAATACATTTATGTTTAAGGTAATTATTGATATGTATGTTCCTATTACCATTTTCTTAATTGTTTTGGGTTTGTTATTGTAGGTCTTTTCCTTCTCTTGTGTTTCCTGCCTAGAGAAGTTCCTTTAGGATTTGTTGTAAAGCTGGTTTGGTGGTGCTGAATTCTCTTAGCTTTTGCTTGTCTGTAAAGGTTTTAATTTCTCTGTCAAATCTGAATGAGATCCTCGCTGGGTAGAGTAATCTTGGTTGTAGGTTTTTCCCTTTCATCACTTTAAATATGTCCTGCCTCTCACTTCTGGCTTGCAGAGTTTCTGCTGAAAGATCAGCTGTTAACCTTATGGGGACTCCCTTGTATGTTATCTGTTGTTTTTCCCTTGCTGCTTTTAATATTTTTTCTTTGTATTTAATTTTTGATAGTTTGATTAGTATGTGTCTTGGTGTGTTTCTCCTTGGATTTATCCCGCAGGGGACTCTCTGTGCTTCCTGGACTTGATTGACTATTTCCTTTCCCATATCAGGGAAGTTTTCAACTATAATCTCTTCAAATATTTTCTCAGTCTCTTTTTTTTCCTCTTCTTCTGGGACCCCTATAATCCGAATGTTGTGCGTTTAATGTTGTCCAGAGGTCTCTGAGACTGTCCTCAATTCTTTTCATTCTTTTTTCTTTATTCTGCTCTGCAGTAGTTATTTCCACTATTTTATCTTCCAGGTCACTTATCCGTTCTTCTGCCTCAGTTATTCTGCTATTGATTCCTTCTAGAGAATTTTTACTTTCATTTATTGTGTTGTTTATCATTGTTTGTTTGCTCTTTAGTTCTTCTAGGTCTTGTTAAACATTTCTTGTATTTTCTCCATTCTATTTCCAGGATTTTGGATCATCTTTACTATCATTACTCTGAATTCTTTTTCAGGTAGACTGCCTATTTCCTCTTCATTTGTTTGGTCTGGTGGGTTTTTACCTTGCTCTTTCATCTGCTGTGTGTTTCTCTGTCTTCTCATTTTGCTTAACTTACTGTGTTTGGGGTCTCCTTTCCGCAGGCTGCAGGTTTGTAATTCCCATTGTTTTTGGTGTCTGCCCCCAGTGGCTAAGGTTGGTTCAGTGGGTTGTGTAGGCTTCCTGGTGGAGGGGACTTGTGCCTGTGTTCTGGTGGATGAGGCTGGATCTTGTCTTTCTGGTGGGCAGGACTGTGTCCGGTGGTGTGTTTTGGGGTGTCTGTGACCTTATTATGATTTTAGGCAGCCTCTCTGGTAATGGGTGTGGTTCTGTTCCTGTCTTGCTACTTGTTTGGCATAGGGTGTCCAGCACTGAAGCTTGCTGGTCGTTGAGTGGAGCTGGTTCTTAGCATTGAGATGGAGACCTTTGGGAGAGCTTTCACCATTTGATTTTATGTGGAGCCGGGAGGTCTCTGGTGGACCAATGTCCTGAACTTGGCTCTCCCACCTCAGAGGCACAGGGCTGACATCACGCTGGAGCAGCAAGACCCTGCCAGCCACATGGCTCAGAAGAAAAGGGAGAAAAAAAGAAAGAAAAAAATAAAATAATTAAAAAATAAAAAAAATATTAAAAATTAAAAAGTATTAAAAAAAAAAAGAAAGAAAGAAGACAGCAACCTAACCAAAAAACAAATCCACCAATGATAACAAGCGCTAAAAACTACCCCCAAAAAAGGACAGGCAGAACCCTAGGACAAAAAAGGACAGGCAGAACCCTAGGACAAATGGTAAGAGCAAAACTATACAGACAAAATCACACAAAGTCCACCACCTCAATTTTGGGATGATTCACTGTCTATTCAGGTATTCCAGAGATGCAGGGTGCATCAAGTTGATTTTGAGGATTTAATCCGCTGTTCCTGAGTCTGCATGGAGAGATTTACCTTTGTCTTCTCTGTTCGTACAGCTCCTGGGGTTCAGCTTTGGATTGGCTCCGTCTCTCCATGTAGGTCACCTGAGGCCGTCTGTTCCCACTCAGACAGGACGGGGTTAAAGGAGCGGCTAATTCGGGGGCTCTGGCTCACTCAGGCGGGGGGGGGGGAGGTAGGGGTACGGAATGCGGGGCGAGCCTGTGGCTGCAGAGGCCGGTGTGACATTGAACCAGCCTGAGGCGCGCCGTGCGTTCTCCCGGGGAAGTTGTCCCTGGATCCCGGGACCCCGACAGTGGCGGGGTGCACAGGCTCCCTGGTAGGGAGGTGTGGATAGCGACCTGTGCTCGCACACAGGCTTCTTGGTGGCGGCAGCAGCAGCCTTAGCGTCTCATGCCCGTCTGTGGGGTCAGCGCTTTTAGCCGCGGCTCGTGCCCGTCTCTGGAGCTCCTTTAAGCAGCGCTGTTAAGCTCCTCTCCTCATGCACCAGGAAACAAAGAGGGAAATAGTCTCTTGCCACTTCGGCAGGTCCAGACTTTTCCCCGGACTCCCTCCCGGCTAGCCGTGGCGCACTAACCCCCTGCAGGCTGTGTTCACGCCGCCAACCCCAGTCCTCTCCCGGCGCTCCGACCGAGCCTCAGCTCCCAGCCCCGCCCGCCCCGGCGGGTGAGCAGACAAGCCTCTCGGGCTGCTGAGTGCCGGTCGGCACCGATCCTCTGTGCGGGAATCTCTCCGCTTTGCCCTCCGCACCCCTGTGGCTGCGCTGTCCTCTGTGGCTGCGCTCTCCGCCGCAGAGCCGAAGCTTTCCCCCTCCGCCACCCGCAGTCTCTGCCCGCGAAGGGGCTTCCTAGTGTGTAGAAACCTCTCCTCCTTCACAGCTCCCTCCCACTGGTGCAGGTCCCGTCCCTATTCTTTTGTCTCTGTTTTTTCTTTTTTCTTTTGCCCTACTCAGGTACGTGGGGAGTTTCTTGCCTTTTGGGAGGTCTGAGGTCTTCTGCCAGCGTTCAGTAGATGTTCTGTAGGAGTTGTTCCATGTGTAGTTGTATTTCTGATGTATTTGTGGGGAGGAAGGTGATCTCCACGTCTTACTCCTCCGCCATCTTGAAAGTCTCCCCAGTCGTCTATCTTAGCACTGTCAACAAATCTATTTAAATGGATTCTCAAAGCTGATAGTCAGTAAAAGTAAAATTACATTTTATAGCATCTGTCTTCTTGTTTAAGCCGTGGATATTTTCAGGAGGGTGAGTTTGACAGTATGCATTATGCATGTGATAGATATGTACCTAAAACAGATACAATGTTATATGTGAATTATACCTCAATCAAAAAATAAAATCATGACAGATGTTCTGTTGAGTGCTAGAAAAACAGCTCACCATGAAGCTAAAAAAACAGTTTGGTGAAATCTGGTGGACATAGAGTTTCTGGGGAAAAAAAAAGAAGAAGTAAAAGAGTCAGTTCCCTAAGTTTGCTATAAATTTATGAATATGGGCTTTTCTAGGGATGCTTGCAAAACAGGCAGAAGCCAAATAAGTAAGCTGAAGGGCTTTAATGCCAAAATATGAGTGTTTATTTTGTAGAAGGAGCTAGCTGCACACTTTCACGTCGGATAGTCAACACCTCCATCTGTGATAGAATGACCATTTGTAAAGATGCAGTTGATGAACAGTCGATGAGAGAATGAGCGAAGAGAAATGAACCAGGATTTGGCTGAGTGCCTTAGTCTGTTCAGGTGCTATAACAGAATACCATAGACTGAGGCTTATAAACATCAGACATTTATCTCTCATAGTTCTTGAGGCTGGAACGTCCAAGATCAAGGCAGATTTAGTGTCTCTGAGAGCCCACTTCCTCATTGATGCTGTAACCTCATGGCAGAAGGGGACAAGGGATCTTTCTGGGATCTCTTTTTTTTTTTTTTTTAACATCTTTATTGGGGTATAATTGCTTTACAATGGTGTGTTAGTTTCTGCCCCATAACAAAGTGAATCAGTTATACATATACATATGTTCCCATATCTCTTCCCTCTTGCGTCTCCCTCCCTCCCACCCTCCCTATCCCACCCCTCTGGGCGGTCACAAAGCACCGAGCCGATATCCCTGTGCCATACGGCTGCTTCCCACTAGCTATCTACCTTACGTTTGTTAGTGTGTATATGTCCATGACTCTCTCTCGCCCTGTCACAGCTCACCCTTCCCCCTCCCCATATCCTCAAGTCCGTTCTCCAGTAGGTCTGTGTCTTTATTCCTGTCTTACCCCTAGGTTCTTCATGACATTTTTGGGGTCTCTTTTTATAAAGGCAGTAATCCATTCATGGGGGCCTCACCCTCATGACCTAATCACCTCCCAAAGGCCCCACCTAATGCAGTCACAATGGGGATTAGGTTTCAGCGTATGCCTTTTAGGAGGGGACACAAACATTCAGTCTATAGCAGTGTGCCTAGGTAGCTTAAACAACAGAGATATATTTTCTCACAATTCTGGAGACTGGAAGTTGGCTATTAGAATGCTGGCATGGTTAAGTTCTGGTAAGAGCTTTCTTCCTGCCTTGGAGGCAACTGTCTTCTCATTGTGTGCTCACGTGGCCTTTCCTCAGTGAGTGGACCTGGAGAGAGAGAGAGAGGTGTCTCTCTCGTATTCTCTCTCTCTCTCTCTCTCTCTTTTTTTTTTTTTTTTTTTGGCCCTGTAGCATGCGGGATCTTAGTTCCCCGACCGGGGATCGAACCCACGCCCCCTGCATTGGAAGTGCGGAGCCTTAACCACTGGACTGCCAGGGAAGTCCTCTTATTCTCTTTTTATAAGGCCACAGACCCTATTGGATTAGGACCCTACTTTTATGACCTCACGTAACCTAAATTACCTCCTAAAAGCCCTACCTCCAAATACAGTCACACGGGGGGTTATAGTTTCAACATACGAATTTGGGAGGGGCACCATTCACTCCATAGCACCGGGAGTCAGAATACGGGGGTCCTAACCCAGATCCTGCCACTAAGTGGCTGTGATCCTGAGGTATATATCACTTGATTGTTTTTCTGGGTTTCAGGGCAAACATTTTTGATGCTGGGGAATGGTGACCCCTTCCATGATGATACAGCATCCTGAGTTGAGGAACAACCTGAAATTTGTTCATTGTATCATTTACTCTGGCCAGAGAGGGGACCAATATATTGAAAACCATTTTGAAAATAATAAACCCTGAAAAAGGACCAGAGATTTTAAGGCATCAGCAAGAAAATTTCAGTTTTCCAGAGAGCCTTCTGGATAACTAGGGTTCTATAGTTAACCGGCACCAAAAGTATGACAAAAAAATCTATGTGGGGTCTCAGTGATTAAAGAAAGGAATAAGCCAAAATCTGAGACCAGTTTTGGTGGCTGATCTTGCAGCCAGCATCAGGGCAGAAAGAAAGGGCCAACACTCAGAGAAGAACATTGAGCACCTCGTTCATGAAATCACCTGCCGTGGTATCATGTAACCCATGTCATTCTCTCTCAGATTCTTTTCATTTTGTGTGAGCAAGCACCTGAAGTATTTTTTCAGATAGGATGAGTGTTGTAAACTGCTTGAGTTTTTACAGGTCTGAATATTGTGTTTTGAATACAATATCCTTGGATGGGAGAGGAGAAGGATCTTGTACTCAGCTCACCAGTTTAAACTGGAAGGCTTTTTCCTTTCTCAAAACTGTAGCCTGTATAGATAAGTTCATTTGTAGCCTTTTTTTAGATTCCACGTATAAGTGATATCGTATGATATTTGTCTTTCTCTGTCTGACTTACTTCACTCATTATGACAGTCTCTAGGCCCATCCATGTTGCTGCAAATGGTACTATTTTGTTCTTTTTTATGGCTGAGTAATATTCCATTGTATATATGTTACAATAGCCAGAACATGGAAGCAACCTAAACGTCCATTGACAGAGGAATGGGTAAAGAAGATGTGAAAAACAAACAAACAAAAGAAAAACAGTAGCCTGGTCCGCTCCTTCCTGCCTTCTACTATCTGGTTGATCTCCTTGGCTTACAGAAAGGTTCCCACAATCATGCATTCTGGTTACTTCTCCTGGCAGGCTGGGATTGAAGACCAGGGAGCTCTCTATAATGGCAGGCTTGCTGACTCATCACCAGGTACTCTGGGACTGCAAGGATGAGAGAGCTCTTCCAGTGTTTACCTAGGCCCTGTCAAAGAAAAATTGCTTTGGACGAGTCAAATAGGCAAAGAAGACTTTATCCAAGACTAATGCGATAAGGTCAAGACTGTGGCAACAGGGGTGAGAGATTGAACTCAACTCTCAATACAACAGAGGTAGCTGGAGGATGTTAGCCAATGGACAGGATGAGTGGCGTCAGTGGATGGAAAATACCAAGAGGAGCTTGGTTAGATCCCAAGGGTTGTGGGATTCTTGCTAAGCTGGCTTGGCTGGATTCTTGCTGAACTGAGCTTAAGCAGGCTAAGGATGGAAGGCCCAGGACACAGCCTCATCAAGAGGAGAGCTCAGAGGAGCTGGACCAAAGTCTGGTCAAAGAAGGGTCCTCGTCAGCTTCTCCCTTATTCTACATACAAGGCACCATGAATATTTCTGGTCAATGCTGGGACTCTTGGCTTCCTGGGCAAGTGGTTACCATCCTAATTAGATTGCTAGCCCAGGCCTAATAGGATCTCTCTACCTAGCTGTTAATTTTTTTATTTGATTGGTGGTATTTCCTTAAAGGTTGGTCATCCCTAGCACTTTGAAAGGCAAAAGTGTATTGTGGGGCTCCCCTGGTGGCGCAGTGGTTGAGAGTCCACCTGCCGATGCAGGGGACACGGGTTCGTGCCCCGGTCCCAGAGGATCCCACGTGCCGCGGAGCGGCTGGGCCCATGAGCCATGGCCGCTGAGCCTGCGCGACCGGAGCCTGTGCTCTGCCACGGGAGAGGCCACAACAGTGAGAGGCCTGCGTGCCGCAAAAAAAAAAAAAAAAAAGTGTACTGTGGTTACGAGCATGTGCTTTGGAATCAGAAGCACTTGGGGTCAGATCCCAGCTCTGCTAGTTGTTAGCTCTGTGAGTTTGGGTAGGTCACTTAAAATTATCTTCTTCCTAGAGTTGTTAACTATTACGGTAATTATCATTGCCCATTAAATGGAAGCTACCATTAATATTATTATTATTTTGACCCAGATTCAAATCATCTGGATCTCCTCAAGCCAACTCCAACAGTATTCCCTATATCATGACTAATATACAAATGTCCCTGGGCCTGGCAGATGGGCAAATATCTCCTAGGTACTGGTAACCTATACCGTAGCCCTGCTTGCTCCAGAAGAAGGAGAGTCCCTGAAGCCCTCTGTGGTAGCTCTTTACTCTGCATAGCACTTGCACTGCACGAACTATAAGGGAAGCTAACTTTATTCCAATTGCATTAAGCATCAAGGCATTGGGGCATTCTTTTTTATGGCGTAGTTGTTAAAGTAGTTACCTACATCAGTACTTAAACTGGAGTGGAGTGTTAATGTCGTAGAGCTTGTCTGCTCTTCCCTGCTTATCACATGCTTCTCTCCAAGTTACTCTTATTAACTGATTTGTCCTCCATCGCCTCTTGACTTTCAAAAGTACATCTACAAGCTTTCAGAAGTTTGAGAAGGAATGTGTGTGCTGTACGAAGTTAGGGGGCAATGAAGAGGAGAAAACCCTGTCATTTTTGTAGAGGACACATAGAAGATTCAAGACAAAGGACAGAAATGAAACAAGATCCTCGCAAATCATAGAGACTGTGGGTGCTGTTTCTGCTTCTGGTATCACCTCTGACGTCTCTATTCTCGGATAGTAATAGAGAAAATTCAACATTACAATGGGTAAAATAAATGAGCATGTGTTTCCCTTCCAGCAAGTCTCAAACCTGACATCACTTCCAGGGCTGACAGCACAATAAGGCTGAAATCACCGGTGAATCATTGAATCTGAATCACCTCTACCAAAATGTCAAGTTACAGACATCCTTTAAAGGGACCTTGGTAGAGGTCGCTAGGAATAGTGCTGATTTTTAATGAAGTATAAATTAAAGAAGAAAAGAAGTGAGTTAGAAAGAGATTTTTGACCAGTGCTGTATTAGTCAGGAGTCTCCAGAGAAACAGAACCAATAGGATATGTGTATGTGTCTGAGTGTGTGTTTATATATATATATATGGAAAGATATTTATTATAAGGAATTGGCTCATGCAGTTGTAGAAGCTGAGAAGTCCCAAGATCTTCAGTCATCAAGCCAGAGACCCAGGAGAGCTGATGATTTAATTCCAGTCTGAGTCCAAAAGCCTGAGAACCAGGAGAACTGATGGTGTTAAGTTCTCTCCCAGAAGCTGGCAGGTTTGAGACCCAAAAAGAGCCAGTGTTTCAGTTTGAGTCCAAAGGTGGGAAAAGGACCGATGTCCCAGATAAATAGTCAGAAAGAGTTCCCTCTGACTCAGCCTTTTTGTTCTATTCAGATCTTCACCTGATTGTATGAGGCCCACCCACATTAGGGAGGTCAATCTGCTTTACTCAGTCTGTTGATTTAAGTGTGAATCTCCTTCAAAAAGGCCCTCCCAGGGGACTTCCCTGGTGGTCCAGTGGCTAAGATTCCATGCTCCCAGAGCAGGGGGCACAGGTTCCATCCCTGGTCAGGGAACTAGATCCCGCACGCCACAACTAAAGACCCCCGCATGCCACAACGTAGATCCCGCATGCTGTAACTAAGACCCAGCACAGCCAAATAAATAAATATTAAGAAAAAAAGACCCTCTCAGAGACACCCAGAATCATGTGTGACTAAGAAGGCAGGCTCGTGTGTGATCACACAGGATCTTCTTTGTGGCACGTTTAGTTGCGGCATCTTTTAGTTGTGGCATGCGAACTCTTAGTTGCAGCACGCACGTGGGATCTAGTTCCCCGACCAGGGATTGAACCCAGGCCCCCTGCATTGGGAGTGCGGAGTCTTACGCACTGGGCCACCAGGGAAGTCCCACCATATGGTCTTCTTAAGGCAGATCAGATGATTCTCTCCTTGCGGTAACGATCGTCAGGTATAGCACTTATACTCCAGACTTTACCAGTTCTCAAAGTGTGGTTCCTGGGTCAGCCGCAGCAGCATCCCCTGGGGATTTGTTAGAAGTAGAAAATCTCAATCCCACCCCAAACCTACTGAATCAGAAACTCTAGGGGTGGGACCCAGAAATCTGCATTATAACAACCCTTCTGGGTGACTCTGATGCTTACTTAAGTTTGAGAACGGCTGACCTAGGATATTTGCAGTTAAGTTGCTTGCTAGTGATGAATATATCTTGAAATTGAGCAAAAAGCTAGAGAGGCAACAAATCATAACCCTAGAGAACTCCAAAATGGTACAGATCACATTCTTCCTTTGAGCAGGTATTTTTGGCAGTGTACGGTGGATATAAGCCTTGCCCAGTTTAGTCACAGGTCCTTTCATGTGTTTTCATCAGTTTGAAGAAGGCAGGCTCACCCACAAGTGGCATGTGTCATACCTCGGTGTCCTTTCATAGTGCATTGAAGAAGATCAGAACTGATGTTCCTCTCTGAAAAGTGTAGGACAGGCAAACCTAGTTTGCTGAATGGTTGAAACACAAGTTCTACTTCCTGTGGTCCAAAGGGTGTGAAATGGATGAGGGGAAGAGACCTCTGCAGGTAACTTCCGTATTGTGGTTCTGCCTTTTAGCATTTTCTTACCTCTGTAGGCTGACAGAGCTCCTGAAGACTGAAGAAGCTCGTTTAAGGTAGACAGTGATTAAGCACCCTTATGGTTACCGTCAGCAGCCGAAGGACTTACTGCTTCCTCAGCTCTGGTTCAAAGCAAAGTCTTCCAGGGCCTCCTGCTTACCTGTGTAGCAGCTACTGTGGACAGAGCTATTTTCACATTTTTTTCTTTTCAGAATTAAGTAGAGGGAGGGAGAATTATTTAGGAGGGACAGATATGCCTGTTATTGGTAATAACAACAATGTGCTGTTGATGTTCTTTAAAAAAAAAAACACGTAACAATTTTTCCTTGCAGAGTCCGAAGACTCTGCATATATTACCAAAAGCACAAGAAGATTACCCCCAAACTGAATTAGGTGTTCCTGCATGTAACTCCCTAAACTTTTCCCTCTCATGGAATTGAGTACAGTGTTAAGATTATCTGCCTACTTGTTAGTTTCCTCATTAGAGGATAAATTCTGGGAGGGCAGAGGTTTTTTTGTCTTGCTTATTGTACCCACAATGTTCCTCACGTAATGTGTGTTCAGTACGTTTTTGTTGAGTGAGGGAATTTTATGAAACCCCCCAGGGATCGGGGCCTATGCGTGGTGCTGGCTATACAGAGGCGCATACGGCAGGCTCCTGGACATCAAGATATTGCAGTCTTATAAAAGAGACAGACAAGAGTGAGTACTCCATAGGGTAAGGAAGACTTCACAGAGGAATCGACATCTGAGTGAGCTTTGGAAGGATGAATAGAAGCTGGCCAGGAAGACGAGCTGAGGTGGGAAGTTATGCAGAAGGTGTCAGAATCGGGTGCCAGGATGTGCTGGGATACACAGTTGTGAAGCTGCACGGGCCATTCCAAGAACTGGAGGTGATTCGGTATTACTGAAATATCTGTTGTGAGTTTATGGAAGGGAGATGGATGGGAAATAGAAGGTGAGGCCAGTTAAGGGGCTTAGAAGTTAGCGTATGAACAATGGGGATTCATTAAAGGGATTTAACCAAGGAGGTCACGAGGTGGCCGCTGAAGGATGAACTGATGAGGAGAGATGAGGGCTGACAGGGCCCGCGCTGGGGCTCTGGTGGACATAGAACTGTCTGTACATGAAACTGACCGGAAGGAGGTGAGAGGAGAGTCACAATGACCATGTTGGGGGCAGAGCTGCCCTACAGCCCAGATTATTAAAATCAATATAGAGTGGGTGTAGGAGCAGATACTGGGTTCATTTTAGACATACTGAGTTTAGAAAACTGTGCACCCTTTTGACAGAAAGGTCCAGAAAGCTACCAGCCATTCTGGGGGCTCAGAGAAGAGGCCAAGGATGGGGGGATCCTCAGATTTACTCACACCTGTGTTTAAACAGACAAATAACCAAGTCAGCCTTTGGGTGGATGAGATCACTTAGGGAAAGGATGAAGCTCAAGGAGAAAAGAGGCCAAGACAGAGCCTTGGGGAGTCAAACATGAAAGCGACAGAGGCAGGCAATCCAAGATGGTGCTTCTCGGGTGTGCCTCAGAATCACCCGCGGCGCGTGTCACAGCACAGACCTTGGACCCCCTCACGCACAGCGGTTTTGATTCAGTAGGTCAGGGGTGGGTCTGAGAATTGCATTTCCGACGTGCTCCCATCTGGGGCTGATGCTGCTGGTCTGCAGGCCACGCTTTGGGTGGCAGTGGAACGGGCTGGGATGAGAAGGCAAGGGGGGCGATGGTTGCAGGGTAGTTAGAGGTTTCTGGGGATGTAAGGACCTTGGGCATGTTTGTAGGTTGAGGTGAAGGATGTGGCAGAGACAGGGAGAGGTTGGACATCCTGGAGAGCAAGGGGATGATTAAGGAAGGAAATTCACGGATGAGAAAAGAGGAAGGGTCCAAAGAAGATGGAGGCACCAGCCATGATGGTCCCAGTAAAAATGTCTATGGGCCATGGTGTCCCCTTTAAAAACCAAAGCCCCCTTGGGTAAGATGATTTTCTTGTAGCTTCCCCCTTTTCTATTTTTTTTTTTTGTTTTTAATCTCCCACCTCTTCCAGCTGCTGTTTACTGTCACCTTTCTGACTCTCCCACTGTGCCTAGGAGGCTTTGTCTCTCTGCCAGTATTCTCTCAGTGCTGTCACTTTCGTGTACAGAGCCATAAAGAGATGACTTGCTACAGATGAATGATCAGTAATGAATAGACTTTCAGCAACACAAGGCGTTTCAAGGGTAAGGGAACATTTCAAAAGCTGTTGGATTATTATTGCTAAAATTGTGTTTCTACCGCCTTCTTGCTAGAACTGTCAAGCTGTTTGACAGCTCCCCTGGGATGTCAGTCTCTGGTATCGCAACCCTAGCGAAGCATAAAGACACAGCTCTCTCCCCTCTGCTAACCAAAGCCTGCTTCCTTGTAGCCTCAGAGCCTGCAGCCAATCTAGAAAAGCTTCAAAAATCACTTTGTACAATTTTAAAAAAACAACCACCACCCCGATTATAGCTGTGAGCAGCTATGGGCCCATGTGTGTTACACTGTTTGAGTTCAAGACAACAAAAATTTATTGAAGGTTCATCATAGAACAAGCACCACGAGAGGCACTGAGATCCAAAGATTAGAAGAATTGGATCTTCTGTTGGGATTCTGAGAGGGCCTTCATGTCCCTTTCTTTTCTGAGTCCTGAACCAGATGACAGAGGAAACAGACTGGGATTCAAATATCACCTTCTTTGCTGCTTAAGCTGGTCTAGAGGATGTAGCTGGGACCCAAGGACAAAACAGGAATCTCATTTCTTCCTGCGTGAACTGAACTTCCCCCCTAGACATAAGCTAAGTCACAGGAAACTGCTTTACCGCTACTGCATGAACAGAGAAGAAAGTATATGGCCTGTGGGATAGACATCTCCGAGAGAGAAACTCAGCAGGAGCACGGGCAGTGAGTGTGTAATGACCCTGTACCTAGTCTTATCAATCACAGAAGTAATTTTTTCTTCCTGGAGGGGGAATAAATAAGGGAAGTGGGCAAAGAATAGAAGGTGTCTCCTCAATACTGTAGACAGAGAAAGTTTCTATGTTCTTGACCAAAGCAAACTGGGGAGATGGGAATAGCCTGGTTTCTCCTTCATTTTCCAACCATTTGATCTCTTAACTCATGAGTTTTATAATCAGACCTCTGGCCCACTGAGGATGGGGCTGCCCTCCTGTGATACGTGTGTCAGGAGCGATAAGACAGAAATGCCAGGGGTTGTATTTGAGGCATCAAGGGCAGTCAGCTCCAGCTTTCATAAGACCTTTTCCTCCTGTAGTGGCTTTGTGTGCCCATCTGGGAACCAGTGGTGGGCTTCCCAGCTGTGCCTGCAGAAGGGTCCATACAGGGACAGAACAGGTACATTGATCATATTAACTCCAGCACTGTGCTTTGCTCTGAACCAAAGGTTCATTTTCGGTTCTAGTTCTCATCTCAAGAATGTCCAGCCATGTTTCGCTGTGAGCCCAAACTGTAGCGTCAAAGTACTCCAGTAATACCATGACAGCAACATAAAATTGCCTTGAATTAGAATACTCCTCCCATGATTAAATTCCAAAAGGCAATTTAAGTTCCTGCCTCAAGAAGCTCTCAATCTAATAGAATAAGACAAATGCTTAAACAAATAATTACAACCCAATCTGAGCATTTTAGGGTAAAAGTAAAACCACAGTGGCTTAGAGGAGGCAGCATTAATTCTATCTGAGAGAGTGGGAAAAGGTTTCACTTAACTGATAACTTTTTTTAATTTTTTTTTTTATTTTACTGTGCGTGGGCTTTTCTCTAGTTGCGGCAAGCGGGGGCGAATCTTCGTTGCAGTGCGTGGGCTTTTCATTGTGGTGGCTTCTCTTGTTGCGGAGCACGGGCTCTAGGCGCGCAGGCTTCAGTAGTTGTGGCACACGGGCTCAGTAGTTGTGGCTCGTGGGCTCTAGAGTGCAGGCTCAGTAGTTGTGGCACACGGGCTTAGTTGCTCCACGACATGTGGGATCTTCCTGGACCAGGGCTCGAACCCGTGTCCCCTGCATTGGCAGGCGGTTTCTTAACCACTGCGCCACCAGGGAAGTCCCAACTGATAACTTTTTAAAAAACTTTTTATTTTGAAAAAATTTCAAATGTACAGAGAAGTTGCAAGAATGGTACACATTAACTCAGATTCACCAGTTGTTAACATTTTGCTGTATTTGGTCTTTCTCTAGTTACACACACACACGTGTGCACACACACACTATTATTGTTGCTATTAATTTTGCTGAAACATTTTAAAGTTACAGACCTCATCATCCTTTGCCCCTAAATACCTCAGGATGTATCTCTTAAGAACAAGGACCTTCTCTTAGGTAACCACAGTGCAGTTTTCAGATTCGGGAAGTTTAATATTGCTATAATGCTATTATATAGTAAAGAGTCCATTTTCTAATTTCACCACTTGTTCCAATAATGTATTTTATAGCAAATTTTTTTCAATCTAACATCCAACTCAGGGTTACATGTTATGTTTACTTGTCATATTTCTTTAGTCTCCTTTAATCTAGAACATTTCCTCAGCCTTCCCCTTTCTTTTTTCACGATACTGACTTTTTTTTTTTTTGGCCGTACGCGGGCCTCTCAGTGCCGTGGCCTCTCCTGTCGCGGAGCACAGGCTCCAGACGCGCAGGCCAGCGGCCACAGCCCACAGGCCCAGCCGCTCCACGGCACCGGGACACGAACCCGCGTCCCCTGCATCGGCAGGCGGACTCCCAACCACTGCGCCACCAGGGAAGCCCGATATTGACATTTTTAGATTATAGGTCAGTTGTCTGGTAAAACGTTCCGCAGCATGGGTTTGTTTGATTGTTACGTCATGGTTAGATTGCATCATGCTTTCTTCTTCTTTTGAAATAATTTCAAACTTACATAAAAGTCAGAATTATATAGCTTTGTACCTTTTTTTAAGTTCCAAATGATTCTTCTCCAGATTCACCAATTTTTAACATTTTATCACATCTGCACTTGTTTTGTCATTTTCTTTTTTCCCTTTATGTGTGTTTGTATGTGTATGTAGGTGTAGACAGTAGTTTTTAAAAAAAAATCTGAACCAGTTAAGATAGGTGTCGCCCTTTAAGTAACAGCTTTTAAATTTTTTAAAATTTAAATTGTGTATATTTAAGGTGTACAACATGCTTTTGTATGCATGTACATACTGAAACGGTTATGATAGTCAAGCTAATTAACATACCGTTTCCTTGCCCCAGAATAGTTAACCTTGTATTGTGGTGAAATCTAACCTCTTAGCAAATTTCCAGTATTCAATACAGTATTACTGACTATAGTCATCATGCTGTACACTGGATCTCTAGACTTCTTCATCCTACATGACGGCAACTTTGTACCCTTTGGCCAACATCTCCTTGTTTGCCCCACCTCCACACCTCTGGAAACCACCATTTTACTCTCTGCTTGTATGTATTCGATGTCTTTAGATTTCACATCTAAGTAAGATCATGCAGTTTTTATCTTCCCACGTCTAGACTATTTCACTTCGCATAATGTCCTCTGGGTTCATCCATGTTGTCACAAATGGCAGGAGTTTCATCTTCTTAAAGGCTGAATAATATTCCATTGTGTGTATCCATCAATGGATAATTAGGTTGTTTCCATATCTTGGCTATTGTGAATAATGCTGCAGTGAACATGGGAGTGCGGGTATCTCTTTGAGGTACTAATTTCATTTCCTTTGGGTGTATACCCAGAATAGGATAGTTCTGTTCTTAGTGTTTTGAAGAACCTCCATATTGTTTTCTATACGGCTGGATGAATTTACATTCTCACTAGCAGTGCACAAAGATTCCCTTTGCTCCACATCTTTGGCAACATTTTGTTATTGCTTGTCTTTTGATGGTAGCCATCCTAACACGTGTGAGGGGACATCTCGTGGTTTTGATATGCATTTCCTTGATGATTAGTGACGTTGAGCACCTTTCTTGTACTTGTTGACTGTTTGTATGTCATCTTTGGAAAAATGTCTGTTTAGGTTTTCTCCCATTTTTTATTTGGGTAGTTTGTTTTTTGCCACTGAGTTTTAGGAGTTATTTATATATATTTTATATTAACCCTTATCAGATATACGGTTTGAAAATATTTTCTCCTAATCTGTAGGTTGCCTTTTCAACTTACTGATTGTTTCCTTTGTTATGCAGAAGCTTTTTAGCTTGTTTATTTTTGCTTTTGTTGCCCGAGTTTTCGTTGTCGTGTTAAGTGACAGCTTTTGAAAAAGTTCTTGAGGGGATGAAGAAGCTTGCCAGTTGGACAGAACAACTTGGTGTGGGAAGGGAATTACAACCAGAGGGATCAGCATGTGTGGAGATGTAAGCCAATATGTATATGATGTAGCTGGTGAAGACTCAGTATTTTAGAGTAACCAGGATGGGGGAGAAGGGACAGGAAGGCAGTTGGACTTTGTTCCATATGAAAAAAGAAACGTTGAAGATATTAAAGCAAAGAGATGATAGCATCATATTATTTTCTAGAGAATTTAACTGTAGGGCATCTTGGAAGAGAAAGGGCAGAAGAGACCAACGAGGTGGATGTTGCATTAGACCAGGTGATGATGAAGACCTGAAGGAAGGGAATGCAGGAGAATCTTTGTTGAATTCCAGCTGTATGCTGGCCATTTTGCATATGATAGCTCATTTAATTATCACAAAAACCTGAGGTCAGAGAGGTTAAGGAACTTGGCGAAGAATAGTCTTGGTAAGTTTATGGCATAGTTAATATTTGAACCCAGGCCCATGTGGCTCTAAAGGCCACTCTGGACTACCCTGGGATCATGAGGGATGGAGCAGGACTGAGAGGTGGCCATAGGATTCTGGATATCAAACTCTGATAGCCAGTTGGACACAGTGGACAAGGGAGACAGGAGGATAACAGTTGATGTTAATGATGAAAATGGGGGAATTCCCTGGCGGTCCAGTGGTTAGGACTCCATACTTCAACTGCAGGGGGCACGGGTTCCATCCCTCACTGAGGAAGTAAGACCCCATGAGCTGTGCAGCACGGCCAAAAAAAAAAAAAATGATGAAAATGGTTACTAGGAAGAAAAAGAATTGGCAAAGACAGAGAAAATGGTCATTTTGTTAATAGTCTCTATGACTTTGGTTTGGAAGGCTGGGTTTGTGCAATACCTAGGACAAGATGTCTAGTGGGCAGTTTGGCTCAAGAGCTCAGAAGAAAGGTCTAGGTTAAAAGTAGAGGGCTTCCCTGGTAGCGCAGTGGTTGAGAGTCCGCCTGCCGTTGCAGGGGGCGTGGGTTCGTGCCCTGGTCCGGGAAGATCCCACATGCCGTGGAGCGGCTGGGCCCGTGAGCCATGGCCGTTGAGCCTGTGCATTCGGAGCCTGTGCTCCGCAACGGGAGAGGCCACA
>NW_021703782.1:9710617-9727202 GCF_005190385.1 Monodon monoceros | reverse complement strand
CAGGGGTTAAGAATCCGCCTGCCAATGCAGGGGACACGGGTTCGAGCCCTGGTCCAGGAAGACCCTGCATGCCGCGGAGCAACTAAGCCCGTGAGCCACAGCTACTGAGCCTGCTCTCTAGAGCCCGCTAGCCACAACTACTGAGCCCGCCTGCTGCAACTACTGAAGCCCGCGTGCCTAGAGCCCGTGATCCACAACAAGAGAAGCCACCGCAATGAGAAGCCTGTGCACCGCAACAAAGAGTAGCCCCCGCTCACCGCAACTGGAAAAAGCCCGCATGCAGCAACGAAGACCCAACGCAGCCAAAAATAAATAAATAATTAAATAATTAAAAAAAAAAAAAGTAGTGCCACTTTGGGACTTCTTTGTCAGAAGCCAGAACAGATGAGAGGAGAATCCGTGAATATGTACCCAGATGTCAGCTAAAGTAGCATTCTCTTTTGAGATTTAAGTGTTGAAATCAGCTTGTCCCCATCCCACATCCATTGGGGAGTTCAGTGCCTGCTCCAAGATTTCTGTTAATTCCTGGGAGCTGATTTTATGGTTCCTTTGGCTTTTGCGTTTCTGCTTCCACTAAATTCTTCATCTCACTTGTAACTCAATTCCCTTGTTCTTATTCCTTGGTTCCACGCTGACCCAGTTGTAGAACTCAGACCCGCCCCCGATCTTTTTTTCCTGGATTTCTCTCCAAATCACTCACCTAAGGCATTTGTGCGTGTGTCAGATATTACTGAAGGCGTAGGGGATTATATGTCCTTAGCAACACAAACAATGTAAAGTCCAATAATAGATATTTCTATTTTAAACCTACTTTCAGCTCTGCTGTCCCTGGAGATCTCTACCCAAGCTTTTACCTCCCACGTTGTTGTTTGAGCCCCATTTCTCCTTATCCCCCTCCCATTTCCTCTCCTTTTTGCTCTCTTTCAGTCCTCATCTCCTTGGTCTTTTTTTTTTTTTCTTTCTTTTTTTTAATGTGAAGCTCTGTTTAGCTCTCTCTTTTCTTCAGTTTTATTGTAAGTCTAGCTTTCTTCTTTCATACGTCAAGCATTGGGCTTCCCTGGTGGCGCAGTGGTTGAGAGTCCGCCTACCGATGCAGGGGACACGGGTTCGTGTCCCGGTCCGGGAAGATCCCACATGCCTCGGAGCGGCTGGGCCCGTGAGCCATGGCCGCAGGGCCTGCCTGTCCGGAGCCTGTTGCTCTGCAACGGGAGAGGCCACAACAGTGAGAGGCCCGCGTACCGCAAAAAAAAAAAAAAAAAAAAAAAAAAACTTCAGGCATTCATATCAAGGTAGTTTCCTCAATAAGGCATTTTCTATCGCTAAGAGGAGCTCTGACATCAGCTGATAAAATAATAATTTTTCACCCCAATATTTATAGATAGGTTTAAAAGTGGGAAGACGGAATTTAAAAGAGATCATGTCTGTTGTTTCTGCTTTCTCTGTGAATACGAGACATGCTCATCTGTTGCGATAACGATGGGCTTGTAAAGATCTGACAGCCAAGGTGAGGGATTCTGTCAATAGAAATTTACCAGGTTTCTAAAATATTATAAAATACCATATTTACATAGGATGATTCCTTTAACTAAGCCTACAGACTTGTAGAATTGATTCCCTTGCTAGAGATGGATTCTTCCGTTTACTGAGTACTTAGGTCAATATGAGAAAAGTAGAAAAAGCCACGGAGAAGGAAAAAGTCGATGTAAGCAAACTAAAGCCAGAGTAATGGAGATCACAAGACCTCACTCATCCTCTCTCTCCCAATGTAGGCATGGATACATGTTAAGCAGTTTTGGCACTGTGTTGGGGCTAGAGAGCTGTTCATCTTGTAGCTGAAAAAGGATAAAGGAGTTGCATTAGTTGTTTATTGTTCCACACATTACCTCACGCTTTGTCATTTAAAACACAACTATTATATCTCAATGTCTGTAGGTCAGGAATTCAGCAGCAGCTTAGCTGGGCCGTTCTGGCTCAGGGTCTTCCATTAGGCTGCAGTCCTCCAGAGGCTTGACTGGAGCTGGGGTGGTCTGCTCCCAATTTTACTCACCTGGCTTTGGGCAGGAAGCCTCAGTTCCCTATCACAAGGACCTCTCTGTAGTGTTGGTCATGACATGGCAGTTGGCTTCTTCCAGAGTGAGGGATGGAAGAAAGAGAGAAACCATGGTGAAAGCTGAAAAGCCTTGTATAACTTAATCTCAGGAGCGACACGTCATCACTTTTCCTGTGTTCTCTTGGTCACACACACCATCCCTGGTATAGAGTGGGAGGGGACCACAAGGGTGTGAATACCAGGGGCAGGGATCATTGGGGACGTTTTGGAGGCCTGCCAACACAGGAGTCTTTCCACAAACTTTTTTTTTTTTTTTTTTGGGTACAGGGGCCTCTCACTGTTGTGGCCTCTCCCGTTGTGGAGCACAGGCTCCGGACGCGCAGGCTCAGCGGCCATGGCTCACGGGCCCAGCCGCTCCACGGCACGTGGGATCTTCCCGGACCGGGGCACGAACCCGTGTCCCCTGCATCGGCAGGCGGACTCCCAACCACTGCGCCACCAGGGAAGCCCCCACAAACATTTTTTTTGAGTGTGTCTGTGTGGGCTTATACTTCAAAATGCCACGAAGGGGGATATTTAGACAGACTGGTAGTTAGTTGACTTTTGGATTTAACGGACTAGTAAAAAATAACTGATAGTGGTAGGGAGCAAAATAGGTATGTTTCGTCATATAAGGAAGATAAAGAAAAAACTGCCATTTACCATTATCATCATTTCATAAAAACACATGTTAGCACAAGAAAAGGGAAAGGACATAATCGCAAAGGACAATCTTTTCAATTGAATAAATTTAGCTTTATTAAAAACTCACTAACTTGCCTTGGCTTTTCTCCTTTAACTGTAGACTGATGAAAACTTCATTTGATCTTGCTCTAAAAACTGTCATTCAGGGGCTTCCCTGGTGGCGCAGTGGTTGAGAGTCCACCTGCCGATGCAGGGGACGCGGGTTCGTGCCCCAGTCCGGGAAGATCCCACATGCCGCGGAGCGGCTGGGCCCGTGAGCCATGGCCGCTGAGCCTGCGCGTCCGGAGCCTGTGCTCCGCAACGAGAGAGGCCACAGCAGTGAGAGGCCCTCGTACCGCAAAAAAAAACAAAAAAACAAAAAAACAACTGTCATTCAGGAACCACTGAGACAGACATGGAATGTCTTTAGAGATGACTATGAGAATCATGTAGAAACACATAATAGTCCATTCAAAGTAAGTGAAAAAGGGAGAAATGGAAATGGTTGATACATAAAGATAGCAGTTTTACAAAATTGGGCTCATGAGCTGGAAGGAAGCCGTAGAGTTGGCAAATATTTATCAGTTTTTGTGATTTTTTTGCTATTAATTTATGTGCCTACTAACATTTACATGCTTATTGTTTAAGCTAATTAAATATGAAATATAAGGAAATATTGAGCATCATTGAAACATAGTTAAATGTACATAAAAATAATAAAAATGCATGTAGTATTTGAACTTTTAAAGGATTTTCATACTTAGCATTTTTCACATATGGTTAAAATATTTTTGGATTATTTACATCAGCCACCCTTTTACTAAATAATCACCTCTTCACCTTACAGTTATGCTTTTCATCATAACCTACACAACGTAATGATGTGTGTCCCTTTGTAACAAGAGGGTGAAATAATCCGACATTATCCATTAGAGTTGAGCTTTGGTTGTTCGTTTTGGACCACAGAATTGATGTATTTGTAGAAATGTCACAATTTCATTTCGTTCCATTTTTGACCTGTGGCATAGTCTTTGCAAGGCTTCTGAAGGCTTGGCTTGAGGAAGGGGTCAATGATTATTTTGTTCTGGGATTGACTTGGACCACTAGCAACATGCTCTCACTATTTAGGTTGAGAATTCATATTTAGGAATATTTGGGAAAATAGTATTTCTCTTTAATAAAATCTTGTTGCAAACCTTCATGAATTGGTTTAAAATCTCCACATTTTTCTTTTGAAAATCTGGTTGGCAGAAACTACTTAAAAAGAATACCTAAACCCATATGTTATTAAAAAGTTACATATTTTAAAAGTTTTGAGCAAGATTACATGTGGAAATTGCTCTTTCAATTTTGATTTTCCAGCCAAATTGGTTAACTAAGATGTTAATTGACGTTCTTTAAGTACCTCTGAGACACTTGGCTAATTTTCAGTTGGAATGCCTTGTTTACAGGAAGCTTTTTTTTTTTTTTTGCGGTACGCAGGCCTCTCACTGCTGTGGCCTCTCCCATTGAGGAGCACAGGCTCCGGACGCGCAGGCCCAGCGTCCATGGACCACGGGCGCAGCCGCTCCGCGGCATGTGGGATCCTCCCAGACCGGGGCACGAACCCGTGTCCCCTCATTGGCAGGCGGACTCACAACCACTGCGCCACCAGGGAAGCCCTACAGGAAGCATTTTTAAGTGAAAATAGTGAGCAGTTGATTTTTTTGAATCTATGAGTAACTTTTGGTATTAGGACAATTTTGGAGTCATGGAGCCACCTACAAATGTGACATTGGAACTCAGCCATCTAGTGCTTGGCCTGACTTGTCTTTTTTCTGGTTATAGCTCTCACTGCATTAAGGTCTTCAGCTAGTCATTCATGCCATGTTGTGGCATGTTGTACCTAACTGGGCACATTTTTACTACTCACTGGCCTAATTTAGGGCAAATGTTAGGTGCCTGTATATTTGCCTTTGGGAACATTTGCATCACTATTTGGAACTTCCAAGAGCAGGCTTAGGAAATTTTGATGGCATTTTGATATCTACTGATCGTCCAATGTGACTGCCTCGGCAAAGCTGTGCTGACATGGTGAGCAGAGAATAAAAATACACAGGGGAGAAGGCTTTTGAGGGAAGAAGGGAACTTAGAGACAGATACATTATATTTGAGGGACAATAACTTTTAGAATGTTAATTGGTCATTATAGATTACATGTCTTGTGTAGACAACAGGTTTGCCTCAGGCTAAGCTTCCTGATGTGAAACTAGTATAAAACTTATTTTTCTTTTCTTAAAAAAATGTTTTATCGGAGTACAGCTGATTTACAATGTTGTATTAGTTTCAGATGTACAGCAAAGTGAATCAGTTATACATATACATATATCCACTCTTTTGTTAGATTCTTTTCCCATATAGGCCATTATAGAGTATTGAATAGAGTTCCCTGTGCTCTACAGTAGGTTCCTATTAGCAAAACTTATTTTTCACAGCCACGTGCAAGGTAGTGAGGAAACAAGTTAAATCCTCTTTTTGACGGTAATACGTGCTTTGTTTTGGACCTCAGGTTAACTCAGTGTTCTTACTACAAATTATCGCAAACCACCCAAACTGTCCCACCTTTTGCCAGATGACAAAACAGCCTCTTTTTAACTTCAAAGCAAGGACTTTCAGACTGAGCCATTTAGCAGGCTAAAGAGTGCTATCCGTGGAGCCTCAGAAGATGACCTTTTGTCTTTTTTGGCATTGATGGACCAAAGAGAAGAGTAACCTTGGAACTCTAATCTAGAAATTGTCATGCATTTTTCTAAATATAAGCCACAATTGCTCAGTCATATATAGAAAGATCTTGAGTAGTGGTTGTCAGCACTTTCTTTTAAAATCAAAGCATTACGGAGAGAACAAGTTCTTATCTGACTTAAACTCACTGATAATTCCTGAATCATACCTTTTGAAGGTTGCTGGGGGTCACCAATGGCTTGGTTGTGATTGAGCTAGAAGCTTTGCTAAGTGGACTGTGGGCCTGGCCATCATCATGGAACGTGACAACTGGCACCTCCCTCCCTGAGACTTGCAGTAACTTTTATCATCAATTTCTCCTTCCATAGCATGAAAACTCCCTTCTCCTGGGTATTAACATTTTGGGGAAAATAGGTAATCAGTGGGGACCCGCTAAGCGTTTTGCTGAAATTTTTTAAATAAACAATTTCCTGGTATAAGAACACAGTCTTACTTAGTATAATTTGTCACATTATATGCGTTTTATGTTTCTCTGGCATCTACAACTCAAACTGTAATTCCCTTGTGAAAGAAGTACTTACCAACTTCTTCAGACAGCCAGTTTTTAAATCTTTTTTTTTATCATTTCTCCGTTTAACAGAATCAGATGCCTTAGTTAAATCCATTAACGCAACATGCAATTCACGTTGCCATTTTCAGCATTTCCCTTGCACTGCAGTGTAGTCAAGTTGTTAAGATTTCAGGCTCTGGGATCAGACTACTTGGGTCCAAATCCTGGCAGCATCACCTACCGGGTGTGTGATTTGCACAAGTTACATGTCCTCTCTGGGCTTCTGTCTTATCCGAGGAATGGGAATCGTAATGGTACTTACCGTGTAGGGTTGTCATAGGGACTAAATGAGATAATACGTGCCACAAACAAACCTATTCACACTAATTTAAATAAGTAAGGTTTTCTTTTTTGTGCTAGTATGGTTACGTGAGCAATCTGATGGATACCCAGTGGCAGGTGGGGCGCATGCGTACCAGAGCTGGAGAGTAAGCAGCCTGTGGGGCGTGTCCCTCCATCTCCCACAGGTTTGTTTGCTTCCTTCTGTGTATTGGCTCTCTTTTCTGCAGATCAACTTTCTTTGCTTATCACTGTGCATATGTCCAGAAATTCTTTGCCTCAAATCTGTGCAATTTCTTAGATGAAGCACTCTCTATCACCTGACTCAGCTTCAAAGTGTCCGGCTCCCAAGTGTCCAGGTGAGATCAAGTCCAGTCAGCTGGGGCTGGAGGGGAGGAGGCCGTGCAGTAGGAGTGGCGGCTCTCTCCAAAGGCTGATGGGTTTAGGGTCTCTAAGAAGTTGGCGGACGGGGACAGCAGTAATTGGCATCTCTAGGATAATCATAGCAACAGTGTTCAAGGGTGATTAAAGGCTCCTTGCCTTAAGCATTAATTACTTAATTTTAAAAACTTTTTAAATTGAAGCATACCATACATATAGAAAAGGACACATGAAAAGTGTACAGCCTGATGGATTGGGACAAACTGAACGCACCTGTGTAACTGCACCCAGCTCAAGAAACAGGACCAGTGCCCACGCAGCCCCTTTTGTTCCCCTGTAGTAACTGCTTCCTAAGAGTAGATTAGTTTTGCCTGTTTTCATATTTTCTATGAGTGGAATCATACCCTATATACTTTTTCATGTCTGTCTTCTTTTGCTAAACAGTGAGACATTCATCAATTTTGTTGTGTATATTTGCAAAGCATTCATTCTCATTGCTGTAAAGTATTCCACTGTGTGAATACACTATACCTTATCTAGTCTACCGCTGATGGACATTTGGGTAGTTTTTATTCTGTTTCTGTCTGTTTCTAGTGGTGCTGCCATGGACTGGTTTTGTTGAACATGTACGTGTTAGTACTGATTACTTTTACCACCAGAGGCTTATATACGGTGTGGTGAATTATCTTCCATTACATATAATTGTATTGATGGTCTCTTAAGGGTGAATATTGTCATGATTTTATCTAGTGATTTCTTATTTTTTTAAAAAAATAATTAGTTTATTTTTGGCTGTGTTGGGTCTTCGTTGCTGTGCGCGAGCTTTCTCTAGTTGCGGCGAGTGGGGTCTAGTTTACTCTTCGTTGCAGGGCGTGGGCTTCTCGATGCGGTGGCTTCTCTTTGTTGTGGAGCATGGGCTCTAGGCATGCGGGCTTCAGTAGTTGTGGTACGCGGGCTCAGTAGTTGTGGCTTGTGGGCTCTAGAGTTCAGGCTCAGTAGTTGAGGTGCACGGGCTTAGTTGCTCCATGGCATGTGGGATCTTCCCGGACCAGGGCTTGAACCCATGTCCCCTGCATTGGCAGGCGGATTCTTAACCACTGCACCACCAGGGAAGTCTGATTTCTTTTTATGTTGTGACTCTCATGGCATGAGGGCAGGGTCATGTTCTAGACATTTTGCATATACGAAAGAACCTTGCATATATTTTGGTAGGTGCTCAGCTACTTACTGATGGAATGAATGAATGAATGAATGGTGTATGCCTCCTTTTCTGGGAACAAGCCCTATTTTTTTTTTTTTTGCGGTACGCGGGGCTCTCACCGCTGTGGCCTCTCCCGTTGCGGAGCACAGGCTCCGGACGCATAGGCCCAGCGGCCATGGCTCACGGGCCCAGCCACTCTGCGGCACGTGGGATCCTCCTGGACCAGGGCACGAACCCGTGTCCCCTGCATTGGCAGGCGGACTCTCAACCACTGTGCCACCAGGGAAGCCCAACAAGCCCTATTTATAGGAGAGGCTCCAACTGCTATATTTAGACAAGGTTCACCCGCTGCTCAACCAAGGCTGATGGATCGAGGGGTGGAAAAGGGACCCAAGCCAGGCCAGTCATGTCTCTTTTCTGGGAACTTAAAATTTGGAACCAAAAATAAAGAGACTGGGCACTGCTGAGTCCCTATGACCATGCTTTAGAGAGAAGACCCATAGGCTCCTGCTATTAGAAGCCTGCAATATGTTGTAAAAGGTCATAATATTGAAAGGTCTCATATCAGCGAAGATGAGCTTCATTGTATGTCCTGTTGTTTTGGCTTTCTTTCTTGAGGAGAGCCCCTGTGAATGTGATTGTATTTCCTGAGCCAGAACTTAAAATAGTAAGGCAACAAACAGCCCAGGAGAGGACTTGAAGCCAGGAACTAGGTGTGAGACTGCAGAGGACAGATTGTAGAGATCCTACACATCAAGGCTTTAAGTCTTGAAAATTGATTTAACGTGCAGGTAAAGAGAGATGTCAAAGATGACACCAGGGGAATTCCCTGTTGGTCCAGTGGTTAGGACTCGGTGTTTTCACTGCCGAGGGAACTAAGATCCTGCAAGCTGCATGGCGTAGCCAAAAAAAAAAAATAATGCCAGGTTTTGAGTTTTTATGTTAGGAAAGATAATGGTCACACTATTATAAATAAGGGCATTTGAGGAGAGCATAGGGGGAAGGGATAAAGATGAGTTCAGTGTGGGATACATTAAGCTTAAGGTCCTGGTAAGACAACCAGATTGTTCTGGTCAAGAATATCGACTTTGAAGCTGGGGAGACTTGGAGTTCCATCTGTACTTTGCACTTCACTCTGTGACCTTGGGCACCTTATTTATTTAGCCTCTTGACATGTCAGTTCCCTATCAGTAAGCTGATATCACCCTGCAAGGATTTAACTGAGACGATGCCAACAAAGGGTTTAGCTTAGTATTCATAAAATAGGTATTCATAGGATGAGGACAGTGATGTCTCCAGTGCAGCTGGAAAATAGGGACGGGGGCGATGCAGTGAGGGATCTGCTCCGAGGTTTAGATGATGCTAGGAAGAGAATGCGGAGAGGAAAAGAAAGTGGCCCACATCATAGCTAGAGAGATGAACTGTGGGAGAAAAGAGGCTCACAAGATCCAAAGGAGGCAGGTGCTCAGCAGCACCCAGGGCTCTAGGGATGTCAAGGTTTGACCAAATTTTGGTTGGGTATCCTTTTTCACCCTAAATCTTGAACTATTGTTGGAATCAAATAAGTCGGCGTTAGGGGCAGCAATGTTAAGTCACTCAGATGTAGAAGAAGACATTTAGGATGAGTCCGCCAGGAAGCAGCTATCTGCAGGCCCTCTTTTGTCCGCGTGGAGATGAACCAGTGCTTGGTGATGAACCAGCCCTGGCTTCTGGGCTTTTGTTGCGTCTCTTCCCACACTGCCAGACTTCTGCCTGCTGCCACAGACCTCTGGAGGAGAGCCAAGAAGATGAAGTGTGAAGAAAAAAAAAAAAAGAACAACTTTAGGCTATTCTTTTTTTTTTTTTTTTTTGCGGTACGCGGGCCTCACTGTTGTGGCCTTTCCCATTGCGGAGCACAGGCTCCAGACGCGCAGGCTCAGTGGCCATGGCTCACGGGCCCAGCCGCTCCGCGGCACGTGGGATCTTCCCAGACCGGGGGACCGGGGCGCAAACCTGTGTCCCCTGCATCGGCAGGCGGACTCTCAACCACTGCACCACCAGGGAAGCCCAGGCTATTCTTGATATTTGGGCAACAGAACAGTTTTCTCCATTTTCATTTCATTTCTTTTGATTTTTAAAGCATTTTGATTTTTGCTTCCCTGCCTCCAACTTTTCTCAACAAAATTGGTAAAAGTTAGAAAGGAATTTTTTTGTGTGTGATAAATTTATTTTATTTACTTTATTTTTGGCTGCGTTGGGTCTTCGTTGCTGCACGCGGGCTTTCTCTAGTTGTGAGCGGGGGGCTGCTTTTCGTTGTGGTGTGCAGGCTTCTGCTGTGGAGCACAGGTTCTAGGCGCATGGGCTTCAGTAGTTGTGGCACATGGGCTCAGTAGTTGTGGCTCATGGGCTTTGGAGCGCAGGCTCAGTACTTGTGGCACACGGGCTTAGTTGCTCAGCAGCATGTGGGATCTTCCTGGACCAGGGCTCGAACCCGTGTCCCCTGCATTGGCAGGCAAATTCCTAACTACTGCACCAGCAGGGAAGCCCAGAAAGGGGTTGTTTTTGTACATATATGACAGTGGTATGACTTTGAAGGTTTAAGTTTGCCCTTAGTAATAAAGGGAAAAGGAGAGGTAAGAGTGTGGTGAGAGGGAAGAGTAAGGAGATGTCAGGAAAGAGAGAAGAAAAGGGGGATCAGAAAAAGGAGGGGTGGATGGGTTTGGGGAGATGAAGAGTGTTCTCTGGAGAACAGGTTGCTATGTTTTTAAAAGTTTTGTTTTGCAAATGGAAGCCTTAGCCCAAACTGTCCCATGTCAGCTTCTGGGCTCCACCAGGAAAGGTGTGTGGATGAGACAGGGCAGCTGTGGAGGGGTCTCAGGGCGTGCAGTTTGTCTAACATACAGACCACCCAAGTACGGGGATTCAAGCTTGCCCCTGCCTTGCCTTCCCAGCTTCTTCGTGTCCTGGTGTGTGTCGGGTTCCCTGGTTGGAAAACCCTGGAGTAGAAGCCCCGCCCTTTGGAAATTAAAAGCATGTTTAAAAAAAGTTGAAGCAAATTTGATCTTACATCATATTGCATTTACGGATTTTAAATAATGGCTTAAACGCATTCCTGAGTGAACATTAATAATCAGGTGTGTCTTCCAGGATTGGTGGAGTTCCTCAACCCACTCCCATCATTTCAGTTAAACAAAAAGTTTTGTCCTGACTTTGCAAGTGTGGAAGTTGACAGTGACGCGTCTCTTAGGGCAGTAGGAATATGTGCGCTTTTCCGCTCACAGGGGTTGGCTCTTAAGTATTTCAAACTGCATCGCCTTATCCTCCCAGTTTTGGTTGATCACGCCAACACGACTGGACTAAACCATTGTTTTTGCAAACCCCCGGGATTTTTTTTCCTAGGCATCACGCCGTCCGGCCTTTTCTTTGTTGTTAAATAATCAGAGTGTTTCACAACTCCAGACCATTGCCGGAGACCGGTAAGCTCACTGAGGAAGGCCTTTTCTGTGGGGATGGCTTTATTTTCAGACCTAAAGTTCACCGGGCTGCTCCAAGCGGCTGAGGTTCTGGAGTCAGAACGCGATCCAGAGCCGGCGGGAACATTCTCTTCGCAAGCCCCGGAGAGGTTTTTCGGAAAGGGTTAGGAGCATTGGTAGGACGCGGGTCTGAGGGCCCAGAGGGGCGGGCACGGGCTTCCTCCACGCGGGCGTCTCCCACAATCCCCGGCGCGGCCGCTCGCGGTGCCCAAGGCCTTGGCGGCCCTTCGGGCGCGGTCGGCAAAGTTGCGGACGCCCCGCCCCGCCCCTTTGCCCCAGCCACGCCCCTTCCCCCCGCCCACCGCCAACTCCCCGCCCCCCACGCTCCCCTCGCGCCCCCACCCCCACCCCCACCCCACCCCCAGCTCGCGAACGCCCGGGTTCGGCCATTTCCGGCGCGGCGCACTTCGGCAAGTTCCGCCGACGCTGGTCGGAAATGGCTGCCAGCCTGCAGGGGGAGCTGAGGATCCGGCGCGGCCTGGAAGGCGGGCTGCAGGCGGCGAGAGCGGCTGTTGGGAGCCCGAGTCTCGCGCAGGCGGCGGTGGCGGCTCGTCCCTGAACTGGAAGCCGGTAGGACTCCTGGCGGCGGCGGGAGCCCGGAGCAGCCGGGGCGGCAGCCCGGAAGGGGCTCGTGGTAGGGATCCCGGGGCCGGCGGCGTCCGGGGCCGGCCGCTTTGGGGCCGCGGGAGCCGGCGAAAGGCTGCTGCCCGGTGCGGCGGGGGCATGCAGCCTCGGAGTAGGCCTTCTCAGACGTCTCGGGAGAGGACTTACAGAGCCTTAGCCACCAGCGAGGGGGGTGGGTAACGGGTAACGGGCCCCCTCGGGGGTTTGGGGGGGTCTAAACGCGACCACCCCACCCCCAGACGCCCCCTATAGTCCCAGTTACCTCGCACCCACCTCTACCCCTTTTTCTAAAGGCTCGGCCTCAGCTGTGCAGCCCTCTTCCCTCCTTTCCCCCCCGTGTTTGTCCAGCTGTTTGTGCAGAGCATCTTCGGTCCACGAAGGGGCCTCCCGGACTGCCCCCCTCCCCTTTTCTGCGTGCACACACTCCCAGTTCTGCTTTCCGCTGCATTTAGACACAGCCGCCAGCAGCTGCTCTTCTTCTGGCTCTTTTCACCAGGCTCACCTCCTTTTATGAGGAGCCCACAGTCAGAATAGCCACTTCCTGCCCAAGGGTCCAGGTGCTGCTGTTCTGTGCTTTTGGGGCCCTGGGGCCCAGGATCTGAAGCGGTGGGCCCAAAGCTGCTTGGGCAGGAGAGGGGCTGCGGAGTGCGCGTCTACACGACTGAAATCTTAGCCGAGTTATTCGGATTACCCGGCACGGTTCAGTGCGAATCCGGAACCCTATGGAGACCGGGCAGGGCTGCCAGACTGCAGAGAGGCTGTTTCTCTTCTCCACGTTGAGCCAGTGGTTCAGAACCTTTTTAAGTTTTTGTGGCTCTCAAAAGACTTGAATTTGATGGATTCCTCCCTCCTCTTTTCAGAAATTCTAAGGGGCTTCATCAAGTCCTCTCGGTTCCACTCCTTTGGAGGAGGAGAGGCAGAGCACATGTCCAGTTTCTTTCCCCATATGTGGATTATCTAAGAGGCCTCTTTATATTTCTTCTCCTCGCTTTCTTTCTCCAATTTAGGTAGCTTCATTTTTGAAGGCTGGGCTCCCCATGTTTTCTTACGTTTTTTTAAAAGATCTGTGCATTGTAGTCACGAAGACGGCCTTTACCCCAGTTTTGCTCAGCCAGTGTCTCGCACTCTGGTTCAGTTATTCTAACTGTATTGAGTGCCTGGGATTGTAACCTGGGTGGTCCTGATAGTCTTGAGTGGAGCTCAGCGTTCTCACCAACTTTTACCAGGGGGACTTTTAAATATTTCAGGGTGAAAGAGGGCCCATGTTGTTAAACTCATACTTGGTGTGTTAAAAATACCTTTTCCTGTGGGAATTTCCTGATTTTCTGCTTGTGAGGAGTCGTTAGTACTCATAAATATTGATATGAGGGAAACTGGCCTCAGAGCTTTCCGGAAGAGGATTCAAATCGTGGATCCTCAGAATACTTGAAACATGGTTTATTTAATACTTGAAGAGATGGCCACTGCTCTCCGGGGGGCATACCTACTGGACAAACGATTGCTGAGCTTGTGTCTTCAGGTCCCCACGCCTCACTTTACTAAGGCGAAGAAAACCTGCTTAGCGTGTGTAGTTGGAATCTTTTTATGATTAGGCCTCAGAGTTTTAACCTGTGAATACAAAGAATTTAAGCAAACAGGTTTGAGAGAAATGAGTCAGGGGTAAAGTTAAGCCTGAGAAGTAGACTTCCAGGGGGTGAAGGGGGGGAGATTCAGAGGATAGCTTGACACCATCAGAAGAACGTATGGGGATTAGATAAGGGCCTGCCCTTTCCCTCAGGGCTTTAGGCTAGCTGTTGATTGAAAACTCACTGAAGGGTGGTACAGGAGTGAGGCCTTGGCTGCGGTGGGCTGTGTGTGTGTGGGCGTCCCTAACTGAGCCAAGACTGGTAGATGGTCCGGTGGAGGAGGGTTGGAGATACTGCCTGAAGCAGAAGGAGATTGCGGTATTAGGAGAAAAATGAAGATCCCTCCTGATCTGCTGTTGGTAGAGGCTTGAATGTCTTTGCATATAATTACTTCAGAGTGAGGCAAGGAATATGAACCTTTCATAAAGTCGTAAAACTGCACTAGTTTCTGCTGGATATTAAGTTTAGCTCAGGAAACTTCTGTTAACATATTTATCTTCATTTTGTATTTTTCCTCTTAATTTTCGGCAGCTGTTCCTTTTGAGAACTGGTAATGATAGGGTAACTAAGAGGAAAGAAAGGATTTTTCATCTATTTGTAGGTTCCTTGAAATAGTGGAGCTCAAGCAGACGGAGTTCGAGAACTCAAGAGAGATGGGGAGGCTCACCTCTAAGCATGATCTTTTCCTGCTTGAACCAGTTCCACACTCCTTGTACACCTGGAGTTTTTCAGATCTCTTTGGTGATATTACTAGGTGGAAAAGAAGCAGCATTAAAAATTTTATAATCTTGGGTATATAAGAGGAACATGAAGACCCCATTCAGTGACATATTTACCTCCTCTGCTCTTAGGTCATGATGTTTAGTGTAGGATTTTGCTTACGTGTACCAAAATGACCCATTAAAATCGCAGGGATGGAGCCATAGGGAAGATGAACTATGTCTCAGCATTCTGTGGTTTGTAACCTGGGAGTACTTTTATAGAAAAGTAGGCAAATTTTTTCTGTTAACAGCCAAATAATGAGTATTTTAGGCTTTGCAACTATTCAGCTCTGATGCTGTAGACTGAAAACAACATATATTGATATATAGTACATATATACAGTATGTACATACAATAATACACACGTGCAATCCATAACTGAATGAGCAAGGCTGTATTCTAATGTAACTATTTACAAAACAGGCAGCTGGCTGTAGTTTGCCAATGCCTGCCTTAAAGTATCGCGCCTTCACACACATGTTGCTACTTTTCTGTATTTCTCCGTTTGACTGTGCCCAATACCTTTTAGGCTGATCAGTGTTATTAATGATTAACCCCCTGGATGTTTGCTTTTTTGGCTGTTTATCTTATCCTCTTATATTGTCATCATTTTAACTGTCTCCTCCAACTTCCTTTTAAACCTTTTTTCAACAAACATTTGGTACTCTGAGGAATTTTAAAAAATGAATTAAATTTGGAATATGCCCTTAGCCTGTATAGTAAGAGAGATAAGACATACATAAATACATTATGATGGTAGATTACAATAATGTCTTAAATTACTATAGTTCTTGGCGATTATATACTTTCATATATTTTTTTTCTCACATAGATTTTGATCTTTATAGTAACTCTGAGAGATAAGAGGCTAAATGTTACAGTATTCCTTTTTTTGAGGGGGAGGAAGGTAGGAAAGAAAACTGAGGCTTGGGGAGGTTTAGTTATTTGACCAGATGTAGTAAGAGGCAGCATTCTTGAATTGGCTAATAACATTTACTGACCTGTCCCTCTTTGAATACAGTGATGTGAACCTTCCTGGGCAGCCCATTCTAATTTGCAGACTAGTTTTTAGGATGCTTTTCCTTATTGAGCTGCAGTTTGCCTTTCTGTGAGTGTCACCTTTTAGGGCTGTGTAGAACAAGTCTATTCCTTTTCCCTCTGACAGTTCTGCAGATGTTGGAAGACAGCCATCATGTTTCCCAAGACACGAGTTGCAAATTACTGTACATGGATCAAGTGAGGCCTGTGCACATACCATTTGGCCACCCAACTTACACAAAGACTTACATTGGGAGCCAACTTTTAGAAATGCAGAGATTTCACATAAAAATCTCTTTTTCTGGCTTTTCTTAAGAAAAAATTATAGGCATTGGTGCTGTAGAGCTCACATTTCTGATGGTAGTAATCTCCCTTAGATGCTAAATATGCTCTCCGTTTTGCTAAGGTCTCTGCCAGCCGCCTTGGTTCATCTACTTCACTCTCAGGGCCTCTGTGGTCATTGAGATTACCATCCTTTTCCTAGGTCTTCTACTCCACAGGCTGTCGATCCCCATTTCCTTCAGCTGTTTCTTATTTGACAGTTTCAAATCCCCTCACCAATTTCTTAGTCCTCTGCCCTGCATTCACTTTGTTAATGTCCCTCTTAAAGTGTGGCGCTCAGCATAGTGTACAGTATTCAGTATACAGGGTCAGAGTGCAGAGTGGGGTAACTTTTACTCTTTTGTTTTTGACACTATACTTTGTTTAAAAAAAAAAAAACCAGGGGGGGCTTCCCTGGTGGCGCAGTGGTTGAGAGTCCGCCTGCCGATAAAGGGGACACGGGTTCGTGTCCTGGTCCGGGAAGATCCCACATGCCGTGGAGCGGCTGGGCCCGCGAGCCATGGCCGCTGAGCCTGCGCGTCCGGAGCCTGTGCTCCGCAACGGGAGAGGCCACAACAGTGAGAGGCCTGCATACCAAAAAACAAAACAAAACAAAACAAAAAAACAGGAAAAACAGGTGATAGTCATATATTCTTGATTCACTGAAATTACAGTCAGCTAAAATCACAACTGTGTGTGTGTGTGTGTGTGTGTGTGTGTGTGTGTGTGTGTGTGTGT